>NC_084742.1:44179088-44184088 GCF_033978785.1 Entelurus aequoreus | reverse complement strand
ATATATATATATATATATATATATATATATATATATATATATATATATATATATATATATATAGGTATATATATATAGGTATATATATAGGTATATATATAGGTGTATATGTATGTGTATGTATGTATATATGTATGCATGTGTGTTTATATATGTATATATACGTATATGTATGTATATATGATGTGTATGTATGTATATATGTATGCATGTATGTTTATATATGTATATATACGTATATGTATGTATATATGTATGTATGTATGTATGTATGTACATATGTGTATATTTGTATGAATACATGTATTAGTATAAGTATACATATATATGTATGTATATATGTATATATACGTATATGTATGTATATATGTATGTGTATGTAAGTATATATGTATGTATATATGTATGTGTGTATGTGTGTATGTATGTATGTATGTATGTATGTATGTATGTATGTATGTACATATGTGTATATATGTATGAATACATGTATTAGTATAAGTATACATATATATGTATGTATATATATGTATGTATGTACATATGTGTATATATGCATGTATGCATGTATATTAACATTGAAGACCCCTGCTTTAAACTATTAATTATAACTCAATGCTAATTATTACATTTAGGAAAACACGATGGCTGTGCTTATTCAATCTTTTAACACACTTTTCCTTTACCCACCGATTTTTGGCTTGGCATTCACTTTTTTTTTTAAATTTTATATTTGTTTTTGTGTAAAACTTACCAAACTGGGACATTAAACAGGAACCAAACCACCTGACGAGAACTCTTCATGGTCATATTTCGTGCCTGGTGTCAGTCAACAAATAAAACCAACAACAAATGAACAAAAACACGACATTAGCGTCTGTCCGCGCATTCTGTGGATCTGCTTTGTCCACCAACACATTTCACACCAGGCGGATACATAATCGTCCTTCTGTTTGGCCAGAATGTGAACAAGCAGCCAAGATGCTGTCCAAAGTGCAATCACCTTCTGGAGTCAGTGTGTGTTTTATTCACATAGGTAATGTACTTTATCCAGACACCATGTCTTTATTTTTTATTCAACTCCCATCTCCTGGAATTGGTAGAAAATAACCTCCCACTGTCCCTCTTAACTTCTTCCTCATGTTGGATCAGTTCCATAATGAATGCGATGTTGTTTGGCAGTCTTGCAGCAAATTCTGCATTCCAAGCAGAAGAGGCACATGTTATTTTGTTGATCATCACAAGTCCTTTTTTTTTGCAGGTTCCAACTTGATAATAGCTCACGCTCTGCTTTCAAATGAAACAAAGACACGACTCTAATGAATGATTCTGAATGGAAGCTGGATTTGCTATCAGGAGCCATACTTTCCGCATGATCAAATTACACATTTGTTATGTTTTAATCTAATTTGTTTCCTTATTCGAGGGGGTATTCATGTGGGATTTATTTCCTTTCATGCGGCTCTGATTCATTTGGGCTCTAAAAAAAAATCACCCATCCTTTGCAAATCCACAACCTCGTTGTCTTGATTTACGGTTAGCCGGCGTTTTAATAAAAAGATGTAAGCATGGAGGTAAGATGAGATTGTATTTAGAGGAGGCTCACACAATGTCCTCTCTTTCTGTGTCCATCCTCAGCGTGGACCTGGTGCATGCCCAGCTGCATGTGTGCGCCGGCCGCAGCCTCCCAGACCTCGGCCTCAGACAGGATAAGATCCGCGTCAACGGCTGCGCCATCCAGTGCAGGGTCACCACCGAAGACCCGGCCAGGGGCTTCCAGCCTGACACGGGCAGGATTGAGGTAGGCCTCACCAAACTGTCAGCTTTATTTTTTAGCTATAAAGGGGTATTTTTATTTTTCTGTCATCATTGATTGGCTTTTTGACTAATCGCCATTGTTTTTTTCATAGAATAGAATGCCTTTTATTGTCACTATACACAGGTACAATGAGATTAAAGGCCTACTGAAATGAAATGTTTTTATTTAAACGGGGATAGCAGATCCATTCTATGTGTCATACTTGATCATTTCGCGATATTGCCATATTTTTGCTGAAAGGATTTAGTAGAGAACATCGACGATAAAGTTCGCAACTTTTGGTCGCTGATAAAAAAAAAGCTGTGCCTATACCGGAAGTAGCGTGACGTCACAGGAGGAAAGGCTGCTCACATTTTCCCAATGCAGAGAGAGAGATTCGGACCGAGAAAGCGACGATTAACCCATTAATTTGAGAGAGGATCAAAGATTTGTGGATGAGGAACGTGAGAGTGAAGGACTAGAGTGCAGTGCAGGACGTATCTTTTTTCGCTCTGACCGTAACTTAGGTACAAGGGTTCATTGCATTCCACACTTTCTCCTTTTTCTATTGTGGATCACAGATTTATATTTTAAACCACCTCGGATACTATATCCTCTTGAAAATGAGAGTCGAGAACGCGAAATGGACATTCACAGTGACTTTTGTCTTCACGACAATACATCGGCGAAACACTTTAGCTACGGAGCTAACGTGATAGCATCGGGCTCAAATGCAGATAGAAACAAAAGAAATAAACCCCTGACTGGAAGGATAGACAGAAAATCAACAATACTACTAAACCCTGGACCTGTAAATACACGGTTAATGCTTTCCAGCTTGGCGAAGCTTAACAATGCTGTTGCTAACGACGCCATTGAAGCTAACTTAGCAACAGGACCTCACAGAGCTATGATAAAAACATTAGCGCTCCACCTACGCCAGCCAGCAATCATCTGCTCACCTGCGTTCCAGCGATCGACGGAAGGACGAAGGACTTCACCCGATCATCCGTGCGGTCGGCGGTTAGCGTCGGCTAGTGCGTCTGCTATCCAAGTCAAAGTCCTCCTGGTTGTGTTGCTGCAGCCAGCCGCTAATACACCGATCCCACCTACAACTTTCTTCTTTGCAGTCTTCATTGTTCATTAAACAAATTGCAAAAGATTCACCAACACAGATGTCCAGAATACTGTGGAATTTTGAGATGAAAACAGAGCTTTTTTGTATTGGATTCAATGGTGTTCGAATACTTCCGTTTAACTAGTGACGTCATGCGCATACGTCATCATACATAGACGTTTTCAACCGGAAGTTTAGCAGGAAATTTAAAATTGCACTTTATAAGTTAACCCGGCCGTATTGGCATGTGTTGCAATGTTAAGATTTCATCATTGATATATAAACTATCAGACTGCGTGGTCGGTAGTAGTGGGTTTCAGTAGGCCTTTAAAAGCAACTCCAGTATCAGGGTGACAGTCTACAAAATATGCAAAACATAGGAAGGAAAGATAAAGAAAAATAGTGCAAAAGGAGGTAAGGTGCACAGTCCAGTCCTGAGAACGAATGTTCTTAATGTGTTGTTTAAATATTATCCTATATACTGTAAATATGTACAGAAGCATTCAGACTGTGGGTGGAAAGTAAACATTGCACACAGAGAGGTGCTAAACTATAAAATCAGTACCTATGAGAGTTCACCGTGGTTATGGATTTAGGGAAAAAACTGTTCTTGAGTCTATTTGTTTTAGACCTGATGACCCTGTAGCGCCTTCCTGAGGGCAGCAGGTCAAACAGGTCAAAGCCAGGGTGGTAGCTGTCCTTGATGATGTTGGTAGCTCTGCTGAGGCAGCGGGAGGTGTAAATGTCTATCAGGGAGGGGAGAGGGCAGCCGACGATCCGCTGTGCTGCCTTTACCACTCTCTGGAGCCTCTCCCTGTCTGCAGCGGTGCAGCTGCCGTACCATGCTGTGATGCAGTATGTCAGCAAGCTCTCAATGGATGAGCGGTAGAACCTACTCAGTGGCCTAGTGGTTAGAGTGTCCGCCCTGAGATCGGTAGGTTGTGATTTCAAACCCCGGCCGAGTCATACCAAAGACTATAAAAATGGGACCCATTACCTCCCTGCTTGGCACTCAGCATCAAGGGTTGGAATTGGGGGTTAAATCACCAAAAATGATTCCCGGGCGCGGCGCCGCTGCTGCCCACTGCTCCCCTCAACTCCCAGGGGGTGAACAAGGGGATGGGTCAAATGCAGAGGACAAATTTCACCACACCTAGTGTGTGTGTGACAATCATTGGTACTTTAACTTTAACTTAACTTAGAAGGTCAGCAGCAGGTTGGAGTCCAGGTTGTACTTCTTTAGGACGCTCAGGAAGTGCAGCCGCTGCTGAGCCTTCTTCGTGATGGCACTAGTGTTATCTGACCAGGAGATGTTGGCAGAGATAAGGACGCCAAGAGACCGGAAGGTGTGGACTCTCTCCACACACTCACTCATGATACTGTTTGACATGAATACTGTAGAACAAATTTAGTGTGCGATATGTTGTCCCACAAATTATTGCAGAGAAACAATATCGTTGTCAGAATTATTTTCTCACCAAATTACACATTAATGAAATCACACTATACAACAGTAATACCTTTTCAAAGCCAATAATACACTTTTATTTCTCAATAAAGTTAAAGTTAATGTACCACTGATAGTCACACACACACTAGTGTGGTTAGCGTGTCCGCCCTGAGATCGGTAGGTCGTGAGTTCAAACCCCGGCCGAGTCATACCCAAGACTATAAAAATCGGACCAATCACCTCCCTGCTTGGCACTCAGCATCAAGGGTTGGAATTGGGGGTTAAATCACCAAAATGATTCCCGAGCGCGGCCACCGCTGCTGCTCACTGCTCCTTTCACCTCCCAGGGGGTGGAACATGGGGATGGGTCAAATGCAGAGGGTAATTTCGCCACACCAATAAGATTTTTTACCATTGTTATTGGAAGGTGAAGAACTTTTAATTCTACTAAATAAGTCAACAAACACAATTGACTCTCAATGTCTGTCAGCAAATATTGCACTTAATTAAATATTGATCTTCTTGAAGTGCAGTTTTCCCCATTTACAAAAACTAATTAAGGTGTTTTTTTGTTTGTTTTTTGCCGTTGTGAGTCATCGTCAATCTGGCTTATTTGTCTGTGTTGATAGGCTATA
>NC_084742.1:44054088-44176588 GCF_033978785.1 Entelurus aequoreus | reverse complement strand
CGTGTTGACACAGTGAAAACCTCCCCAGTCACCATACATTATGAATGAGCCAAACACAATCAACACACAAGCGCAGGAATGGCGAGGGTATGAGAGATGGATGGATGGATGGATAAATGATTAATAAAGGGCAGCGACAAGGTCATTTGCCAGTCAAAAGGAAGGCGGGGTCAGTTGCTTGATTGACTTTTACCGGTTGTGTTTTGTCCGTCTTTTGAACATGGTAGACGATTGTGCATTAATGCAACCGTTCTGCAACCGTAATGATAAACATATACCGTATTTTTCGGACTATAAGGTGCACTTAAAATCCTTTCATTTTCTCAAAACTCGACAGTGTGCCTAATGTGCGGAATAATTTTGGTTGTGCTTACCGGCCTCAAAGCTATTTTGTTTGGTACATGGTGAAATAATAAGTGTGACCAGTAGATGGCAGCCACACATAAGAGATACGTGTAGAATGCAATATGATTCAAGTAAACAACACCAAAATGTTACATGTTCCATTGAAAATATAGAACATTACACACGGCGCTCCAAAATCTATCAAAATGTTTTAGTACGACTTTGGTAAGCTGTGAAGCCGCACCGCTTGATGGATTGTGCTGTGCTTCAACATACGAGTATTATTATGGTGTGTGAATAAGGTAAGACATATCTGGCGTTTTGTTTTGCATTATAATGTAAAAGCAACTTTTCTTACCTTCTGGTACCTGCTGATCTGTATTTGGGATCTGCACCATAATCGATAAGCTTCTTCTTTTTCTTTATCTTGTTGTTATGGAACATTCATGTTGCCATTTCTAATATAAAGTAGTGTAAAGTTCTTACTTAAAGCTGTCAGTAAACTTACCATGAAAGCGCTAAAACATACCGGTGTAGTGAGTTTATATTATTCACCCAAGGAACTTTAGTTATTAGAGAGTTCCGGTCGGACGGTTTTTCACGGGACACATTTCCGGCCTTGTTGTTGCACCAGTGAGCCACAGATGAGGAGATGCTGCTCCGTTATTGATTTAAGTAAAATCTGAATGTCATTAAAACAGTTAGCTCCATCTTTTGACACTTCTTCCAGTCCCGTCCTTGCACGCTACACCGCTACAACAAAGATGACGGGGAGAAGACGCTGCCGAAGGTGAGCCAAGTAAATAAGACCGCCCACAAAACGGCGCATCCTGAAGCGACTGTCAGAAAGCGACTCGAAGATGATCTGTAAAACATAATCTATGCAACATTTTGACAAAAGAACCACCATTACATGTTATGTAGACCAGTGGTCCCCAACCTTTTTGTAGCTGGGGACCAGTCAACTCTTGAAAATTTGTCCCACGGACCGGGGGGGGGGGGATTTTTTATTTTTATTATTTTTATTTTTTTTTATAAAGAAATACAATCATGTGTGCTTACGGACTGTATCCCTGCAGACTGTATTGATCTATATTGATATATAATGTATATATTGTGTTTTTTATGTTGATTTAACTAAAAAAAAAAAAAAAAAAAAAAAATTTTTTTTTTTTATTTAATTTTTAAATTTTTTTATTTCTTGCACGGCCCGGTACCAATCGGTCCGCGGATCGGTACCGTACCGGTCCGCGGCCCGGTGGTTGGGGACCACTGATGTAGACCACAAGGAAGTGTTTTTAATTCAGAAAAAAAAGATAATAATTTGACCTCTTTAATGCGCCCTATATTCCGGTGCGCCTTTTGTATGAAAATAGACCTGACTCATCGGCAGTGCGCCTTATAATCCGGTGCGCCCTATGGTCTGGAAAATACGGTAGTTCATTATAAAGGTCCACTATTTTGCAAAATACACTTTCTATATGTGTGATATGTGTTCTAGGAGCCTGTTTGGGATCTCCAATTGTGCGAAAATCCATTATCTCCCTCACTTGTTTAAACCACTTTTGAGGGTAGACGGTCAGTTTAGAATTTGTGGCTTTTCGTGACATCAGAATCAGCTTCATTGGCTAAGTATGTTTAACACACAAGGAATTTTACTTTGTAGACTTGTGCAGTACCGCGGCAGTCTGCTGCGCCATTATGGAGGAGTGACCTGTGACTCGCCCTAAGCAAAATTAACCCTGCCCCTTCTGTTATACTTCTCTTCACAAAAATGTAGCATTACACATTACATGCAAATCAGAAGTCCAACAAACACGCTCAACCCTCAGAAGTATGAATGGGTGCTAAATTATACCAAAAATATTTTTAAAAATGTGTACACGAAACGTTGGTGTGGCAATAAGCACTATAATTTGAGAGAGTGGTGAGGACGGCGGAAAAAATCATCAGGACTCCTCTTCCCCCTATCCGGGAAATCGCAAAAAGCCGCTGCCTGACCAGGGCTCAGAAAATCTGTAGAGACTCCTCCCACCCCCACCAAGGACTGTTTTCACTGCTGGACTCTAGAAAGAGCTCCCGCAGCCTCCGTAGCAGAACCTCCATGTTCTGTAACAGCTTCTTCCCTCAGGCCGTAAGACTCTTGAACGCATCATAATAATCCCCTCAATTCCCCCCAAAAATGGATTACCTCGCAGGAATATAAAGACAATACAACATACATCCATAAACCTGGATGCATATGCACAAGTGCAATATATTTATCTGTACAGTAATCTATGTATTTATATCTGCACATTATTGCTCTTTTATCCTGCACTACAACAAGCTAATGCAACAAAATTTCGTTCTTATCTGTACTGTAAAGTTCAAGTTTGAATGACAATAAAAGGAAGTCTATGTCTAAAAACATAGATAAATAAAAATGCATTTGAAAAATGTGCGAGATGGCGCCTTTTGTCCATACAGATAAAATAGTGTTCGTATATGAGATCTAGTCTTACACATAGGGCTGCACAATTATTGCCTAAATAATAATCAAGATTATTTTTTATCAATATTGAAATCATGATTATTAATCACGTTTATTCATTGTTTGGTAAAACAATGTTGGGGTGGAGTGTGAACGCGACCCTATCATGTAATTTGTAATGTCTGATAAAAAAGAATATTTTCCATATGTTTAGAGACACATATTTTTGTTTTTTTTCATTAAAAGTATCAACGTGTCAGCCTTTTATCATTACATAATGTCTTTATCTCTATTTTTACATTTTCATAGAGAGAGGTATTTTTTAAAGTGATGTACCTTTACATGTACTAATGTATGTACATGTACATGCTGTATTGAGACAGAAAATGTCATTGGTATTACTAACCGTCTGGATAATGGGTTTACCATTATACCGTTTACCGTTACATCCCTACTTGTATGTAAATGAACAATAATCTCTAACATTGAGCTTAATAAAAGTGCAAACTTAAAACATTTGTCTTTAAAAAAATTAAATTAAATTAAATTACCACTGATAGTCACACACACACACTAGGTGTGGTGAAATTACTCTCTGCGTTTGACCCATCTCCTTCTTCACACCCTGGGAGGCGAGGGGAGCAGTGAGCAGCAGCGGTGGCCGCACCCGGGAATCATTTTTGGTGATTTAACCCCCAATTCCAATCTTTGATCAGGGAGGTAATGGGTCCCATTTTTATAGTCTTTGGTATGACTCGGCTGGGGTTTGAACTCACGACCTACCGATCTTAGGGCGGACACTCTGACCACAAGGCCACTGAGCCTGTGGTTAGAAAACCTTTTTTTTTGTTTTTTTGGAAGATACACACAATTGTAACTGTTATTTTTTCCTCCACATTATAAATATGTATAACATGTTTGGATGTTTTCATTTATGTCAACGTAATATTGCCTGACGAAAAAAAGTGATTAAACGTAATATTTTGATATTTACACATCGTATATTTACACACGCGTATTTTACTAGAATACCCTTATGAGCATTACATATATCAAAATCAAGTACCTACTGTACTGTTTACTTGTTGAAATTCCCTTTTTGGAGCAAATATCTACCCAAATGGCCACTTTGTTGCTGCCAAAAATTGATTTCAAGCAGTATTTTGATATTGACACATCTTATCTCTGCATATTCTACTATAATACGCTTATGGGCATTACATATATATATATATATATATATATATATATATATATATATATATATATATATATATATATATATATATATATATATATATATATATATATATATATATATATATATATATATATATATATATATATATGTATATAAATCAAGTACCTGCTGTACTGTTTACTTGTTGAAATACTAAATACAAAGCTAAAAACTACCAAAACTACCGCTTTGCTGCTGCCAAAAATTGATGTGCGCACCAGAAACTATCTTGTGCGCACGAGTTACATATCTAAAACAAAAATTGTCCCCATGTCCCTTTAGGGGCTCCGTACTAAGGTGGTTTTTTTTTTGGTTTTTTTTCCTGTCCAGCTTCTCAGGCAAATCATATAGTTGATGTAGATGCCCATATCGGCTGTACAAATTTACTTTACAAAAGAGAAGTGTGGGATACTTCCCTTGTTGCCTTATTTGTATTTGACTTATTATTATTATTATTATTTAAATTGATTTATTATTATTAGGTGCAGCCGTTTGCACAATTATTTGCCGTTATCCGATATTCCGATATTGTCCAACTCTTAATTACCGATACCGATATCAACCAATACCGATATATACAGTCGTGGAATTAACACATTATTATGCCTAATTTGGACAACCATGTATTGTGAAGATAAGGTCCTTTTAAAAAAAAAAATTAAAATAAAACAAGATAAATACATTTAAAACATTTTCTTGAATAAAAAAGAAAGTAAAACAATATAAAAACAGTTACATAGAAATGAGTAATTAATGAAAATGAGTAAAATTAACTGTTAAAGGTTAATACTATTAGTGGACCAGCAGCACACACAATCATGTGTGCTTACGGACTGTATCCCTTGCAGACTGTATTGATATATATTGATATATAATGTAGGAACCTACCAGAATATTAATAACAGAAAGAAACAACCCTTTTGTGTGAATGAGTGTGAATGGGGGAGGGAGGTGTTTTGGGTTGGTGCACTAATTGTAAGTGTATTTTGTGTTTTTTATGTTGATTTAATAAAAAAAAAAAAAAAAAAAACCCCAAAAAACATACCGATAATAAAAAAAACGATACCGATAATTTCCGATATTACATTTTAAAGCATTTATCGGCTAGTTTTAATGCAAAGTGCATCTCAAAGATGGCAGCTTATGATGGTCTTCCATTGGAATCGAAGCCTTTCCCATCTGAGCAATGCATGTGGACGTGCACAACATGCAGGGTGGACAGACAGCGTGTAATAGGAGTAAACTGAGGGATTGAGGAGTGATGGATGTCATTGCACGAGAGCGGTGTCAGGCCAGCTGACAGGGAGAGAGTAATGGGGACGGGTGTATTGCACGACCACAAAGTGAGAAGGCAGGAAAGGGAGAAACAAATCGGGGAGGAGGAGCATCAAAGCAACACCTTGACAGTTTCTATTTTTTCTTTTCGTCGTCGTCACGTTGAGAGGATGTCATCTTTGTAATCCGTGACGCTACCCCAGCACGAACATGGTCGCTGTCTGTCCTCCTATTTTTCCCTCTTCATCAATCCCTCGCCACGTTCCATTTCTCAACACTGATTAAGTTCACATCTCTGTTCCCTGCACTCCCACAGCCAGGTATTGAAAAACACTTCCCTGCCTCTTGTCTCCCTCTCACACACGTCTCCATCCTCTCCGGCATTCCTCCATCTCTCGCTTCCCTTCATCTTCCTCCCACCGCTGGCCCTCCACCTCGGTAGCGAGTAATAAGGCCAATTCCTGCTGTTCCTTTCCTCTCCGCGTTCCTATTATCCACCTCCTCCTGACACCCGGCACCTCATTTCACTTCCTCTGCCTCCCATCCTGCTGTCATGTGCTATTCAGTGCGCTTGTTTTACCCCAAGCAAAGCATGCGGCTTTGGAGAGAAGCATAACCCTTAATCTTGCAGTGTTTGCCCGCCTGGAGAGAGCGAGAGAGAGGAAGCAGGAGTCGCTCACTCATTGTTTTGCCTGTCTGGTTTGGAATATTAAAAAAAGACAACTGTTGCCTCATAATTTACCCCATACATCACACGTCGCCTCTTCATATGTCAACCGCCGCTTTCTCGCCCCCGCATCCCAATATCCTGTCCTCAGTGTTTTTCCCTTTCATCCTGGTGCATTTGCATCCATCAATCAACATGTGACATTTATTGACACCATCGTGTATTATTTATCTTATTACCTCACATCTCAGGAGGATTTGACCGAAGAGCGTTTGAACACCAAAGGAAGTAAAAATATGGCTTCCGCTTGAATTTCTGAGGCTTTGCAAGATAAGAGGTCACTGATCTTGATTTGGCATATAACCCTTGCAAGGTGCCACTTTTAAGGGCACCCCTTTAACCTTAAAGGGGACCTATGATGATTTTAACTAGGGATGTCCGATAATGGCTTTTTTCCGATATCCCGATATTGTCCAACTCTTAATTACAGATACCGATATCAACCGATACCGATATATACAGTCGTGGAATCAACACATTATTATGCCTCATTTGGACAACCAGGTATGGTGAAGATAAGGTCCTTTTTAAAAAAAAATAAAAAAATAAAATAAGATCAATTAATTAAAAACATTTTCTTGAATAAAAAATAAAGTAAAACAATATCAAAATAGTTACATAGAAACTAGTAATGAATGAAAATGAGTAAAATTAACTGTTAAAGGTTAGTACTATTAGTGGACCAGCAGCACGCACAATCATGTGTGCTTACGGACTGTATCCCTTGCAGACTGTATTGATATACACTACCGTTTAAAAGTTTGGGGTCACCCAAACAATATTGTGGAATAGCCTTCATTTCTAAGAACAAGAATAGACTATCGAGTTTCAGATGAAAATTCTCTTTTTCTGGCCATTTTGAGCGTTTAATTGACCCCACAAATGTGATGCTCCAGAAACTCAATCTGCTCAAAGGAAGGTCAGTTTTGTAGCTTCTGTAACGAGCTAAACTGTTTTCAGATGTGTGAACATGATTGCACAAGGGTTTTCTAATCATCAATTAGCCTTCTGAGCCAATGAGCAAACACATTGTACCATTAGAACACTGGAGTGATAGTTGCTGGAAATGGGCCTCTATACACCTATGTAGATATTGCACCAAAAACCAGACATTTGCAGCTAGAATAGTCATTTACCACATTAGCAATGTATAGAGTGTATTTCTTTAAAGTTAAGACTAGTTTAAAGTTATCTTCATTGAAAAGTACAGTGCTTTTCCTTCAAAAATAAGGACATTTCAATGTTACCCCAAACTTTTCAACGGTAGTGTATATTGATATATAATGTAGGAACCAGAATATTAATAACAGAAAGAAACAACCCTTTTGTGTGAATGAGTGTAAATGGGGGAGGGAGGTTTTTTGGGTTGTGTACTAATTGTAAGTGTATCTTGTGTTTTTTATGTTGATTTAATAAATAAAAAAAATTAAATAAATAAATAAAAAACAGATACCGATAATAAAAAAAACGATACCGATAATTTTCGATATTACATTTTAAAGCATTTATCGGCCGATATTATCGGCAGGCTGATATTATCGGACATCTCTAATTTTAACCTTTTAAAACAAGTCCTCGTGGTGGAGATTAATACGTCCTGGATATGCTTTGGTGTACATGTTGCTCCACATTTGCTTTTTGTAACCTGTTTTGGAGTCTGTCTGCAAGATGTGTGTTTGTGGAGGCCTTCCAGGCTGAAAATGAAACCACGCCCCACCAAGTATCATAGTTAAAATTTTGAAAATTAAATATACATACCGTATTTTTCGGAATATAAGGCGCACTTAAAATCCTTTCATTTTGTCAAAACTCGACAGTGCGCCTTATAACCCGGTGCGCCTAATGTACGGAATAATTTTGGTTGTGCTTACCGACCTTGAAGCCGTTTTATTTGGTACATGGTGAAATGAGAAGTGTTACCAGTAGATGACAGTCACACATAAAAGATACGTGTAGACTGCAATATGACTCAACAACACCGACATTTTATATGTTCCATTGAAAATATAGAACATTACACACGGCGCTGAAAAATCTGTGAAAATGTTTTAGTATGACTTTGGTAAGCTATGAAGCCGCACCGCTTGATGGATTGACCTGTGCTTCAACATACGAGTATTATTATGGTTTGTGTATAAAGTAAGACATATTATCTGGCGTTTTGTTTCGCAATATTATGCAAAAGCAACTTTTCTTATTTTCTGGTACCTGCTGATCTGTATTTGGGATCTGCATAAGTCCTGAAAATTTGCGCGCGTCCGCCTTTGTAATCGATAAGCTTCTTCTTTTTCTCTAGCTTCTTGTTATGGGACATTCATCCTACGCTGTTGCCATTTCTAATATAAAGTAGTATAAAGTTCTTACTTATATCTGTCAGTACTCGCCATGAAAGCGCTAAAACATACCGGTGTAGTGAGTTTAATTTATTCACCCAAGGAACTTTAGTTATTAGAGTTCCGGTCGGACGGTTTTTCCGGGGACACATTTCCGGTGTTGTTATTGCACAATTAAACCACGGATGAGGAGATGCTGCTCCGGTCTTGATTTAAAGGCCTACTGAAACCCACTACTACCGACCACGCAGTCTGATAGTTTATATATCAATGATGAAATCTTAACATTGCAACACATGCCAATACGGCCGGCTTAACTTATAAAGTGCAATTTTAAATTTCTCGGAAAACTTCCGCTTGAAAACGTCTATGTATGATGACGTTTGCGCGTGACGTCAACGGTTGAACCGGAAGTATTGGGACACATTGTATCCCAATACAAAAAGCTCTGTTTTCATCGCAAAATTCCACAGTATTCTGGACATCTGTGTTGGTGAATCTTTTGCAATTTGTTTAATGAACAATGAAGACTGCAAAGAAGAAAGTTGTTGGTGGGATCGGTGTATTAGCGGCTGGCTGCAGCAACACAACCAGGAGGACTTTGAGTTGGATAGCAGACGCGCTATTCGACGCTAGCCGCCGACCGCATCGATGATCGGGTGAAGTCCTTCGTCGCGCCGTCGATCGCTGGAACGCAGGTGAGCACGGGTGTTGATGAGCAGATGAGGGCTGGCATAGGTGGAGCGCTAATGTTTTTATCATAGCTCTGACGAGGTCCCGTAGCTGAGTTAGCTTCAATGGCGTCGTTAGCAACAGCATTGCTAGGCTTCGACAGGCGGCACAGGATTAACCGTGTAGTTACAGGTCCAGTGTTTGGTTCGGTGTCTCCTGATAGTAGTATTGTTGATCTTCTGTCTATCCTTCCAGTCAGGGGCTTATTTCTTTTGTTTCTATCTGCATTTAAGCACGATGCTATCACGTTAGCTCCGTAGCTAAAGTGCTTCACCGATGTATTGTCGTGGAGATAAAAGTCACTGTGAATGTCCATTTCGCGTTCTTGACTCTCATTTTCAAGAGGATATAGTATCCGAGGTGGTTTAAAATACAAATCCGTGATCCACAATAGAAAAAGGAGAAAGTGTGGAATCCAATGAACCCTTGTACCTAAGTTACGGTCAGAGCGAAAAAAGATACGTCCTGCACTGCACTCTAGTCCTTCACTCTCACGTTCCTCATCCACAAATCTTTCATCCTCGCTCAAATTAATGGGGTAATCGTCGCTTCCTCGGTCCGAATCGCTCTCGCTGCTGGTGTAAACAATGGGGAAATGTGAGGAGCCTTTCAACCTGCGACGTCATGCTACTTCCGGTACAGGCAAGGCTTTTTTTATTGGCGACCAAAAGTTGAGAACTTTATCGTCGATGTTCTCTACTAAATCCTTTCAGCAAAAATATGGCAATATATGGCGAAATGAACAAGTATGACACATAGAATGGATCTGCTATCCCAGGTTAAATAAAAAAAAAACATTTCAGAAGGCCTTTAAGTAAAGTCATAATGTCATTAAAATAGTTAGCTCCATCTTTTGACACTTCTTCCACTCCCGTCCTTGCACGCTACACTGCTACAACAAAGATGACGGGGAATTGGGGCGGTATGGTAGAGTGGCCGTGCCAGCAACTTGAGGGTTCCAGGTTCGATCCCCGCTTCCGCCATCCTAGTCACTGCTGTTGTGTCTGTGGGCAAGACACTTTACCCACCTGCTCCCAGTGCCACCCACACTGCTTTAAATGTAACTTAGATATTGGGTTTCACAATGTAAAAGTGCTTTGAGTCACTAGAAAAAAGCGCTATATAAATATAATTCACAAAAAAAATTCACAAAAGACGCTGCCGAAGGTGAGCCACGTAAATAAGATCGCCCACAAAACGGTGCATCCTGAAGCGACTGTCAGAAAGCGGCTTGAAGATGATCTGTAAAACATAATCTATGCAACATTTTGACCAAAGAACCACCATTACATGTTATGTAGACCACAAGGAAGTGTTTTACATTTAGAAAAAAAATAAAATAATAATATGACTCCATTAAAGGCCTACTGAAACCCACTACTACCGACCACGCAGTCTGATAGTTTATATATCAATGATGAAATCTTAACATTGCAACACATGCCAATACGGCCGGATTAGATTAGTAAAGTGCAATTTTAAATTTCCCGCGAAATATTCTGCTGAAAACGTCTCGGTATGATGACATTTGCGCGTGACGTCACGGATTGTGCGGACATATTGGGACACCATTGTGGCCAGCTATTAAGTCGTCTGTTTTCATCGCAAAATTCCACAGTATTCTGGACATCTGTGTTGGTGAATCTTTTGCAATTTGTTTAATGAACAATGAAGACAGCAAAGAAGAAAGCTGTAGGTGGGAAGCGGTGTATTAGCGGCTGGCTGCAGCAACACAACCAGGAGGACTTTGAGTTGGATAGCAGACGCGCTACCGTGAGTACGCAGCTGCGGCTTCCAAACATTTGATCGCTTGCCCGTACGTGCGTGCCGCTATGTGCATGTCACGTACGTAACTTTGGGGAAATATATGTGCTGTATGAACTTTACGGAGGTGAACGGTACTTTGGGCTGTGGGATTGAGTGTGTTGTGTGGGTGTTTGAGTTGTATTGGTGGGTTATATGGACGGGACGGGGGAGGTGTTTGTTATGCGGGATTCATTTGTGGCATATTAAATATAAGCCTGGTTGTGTTGTGGCTAATAGAGTATATATATGTCTTGTGTTTATTTACTGTTTTAGTCATTCCCAGCTGAATATCAGGTCCCACCTGCCTCTCACAGCATCTTCCCTATCTGAATCGCTTCCACTGCCCTGTAATCCTTCACTCTCACTTTCCTCATCCACGAATCTTTCATCCTCGCTCAAATTAGTGGGGTAATCGTCGCTTTCTCGGTCCGAATCGCTCTCGCTGCTGGTGGCCATGATTGTAAACAATGTGCAGATGTGAGGAGCTCCACAACCTGTGACGTCACGCTACTTCCGGTACAGGCAAGGCTTTTTTATCAGCGACCAAAAGTTGCGAACTTTATCGTCGATGTTCTCTACTAAATCCTTTCAGCAAAAATATGGCAATATCGCAAAATGATCAAGTATGACACATAGAATGGACCTGCTATCCCCGTTTAAATAAGAACATTTCATTTCAGTAGGCCTTTAAAGCGTCTAAGGTGCACCTTTTGTATGAAAATAGACGTGACTAGACCCGCTCATCGGCAGTGCGCCTCATAATACGGTGCGCCCTATGGTTTGAAAAATACGTTATTTATGTGTATGGAAGAGGGAGGGGGAGGGATGAACAGAGGGACATAGCGAGAGAGACGTTCGAAATTAAACTTCATAAACATTATCGGCATACTCGCCGATCAATTCCGACTGCCTTAATGTTACACGTCGCAGTTACGCCCAAGCCAGTTCTGTATACAAATATTACCTGCCTTATCCTACCTTTGTTGTGTTTTCTCACAGCTTGAAGCGCGTGCAAGCTCACCGCCAAATGAATGAAATTATTTGACGCTTTGGCATTGTTCCACACAAATATCCAACATTGTAACAACGGTCGGAAAAGACGAAATTCATCACACCTCCTTTTTCAGCCGGTGAGCAGACTGGCAGTGCAGGTTTGTGTCATTGCCTCCTTGGCTCCGTGACACTAATAGCTGAGGTCATTATTGGAGCCTATTAGCACGGTGACACTTCCTGCGTACCCTCCTTTCACTTCTCTGTTCATACCTTGGTGGGCTTTGTTTCACCGGCGCTCCTGGACAATTTAATCCGGACAGAAATCTTTACCAGTGATAGAGCGCCCGCGCAGAAATCACTACTAATAGTAACGAGCCAGACGTTTTAATTGCAAAGATTTGACAGTTGAAATTGGTGATTATTGTCCACGCCGTCCTCGTGCTGCTGAGTGCACGTGCAGGTCAATACGTGGCGACTATTTGTGGCTCGACTGACCATATTGGAAAGTGCCTGACTGCCCCCCCGATCCAAAATGATCCTTTATGTGAGGACAGGCAAACTATTCGACAAAGCAATATGCCTATAGGTTCCTTTTTTGATGCTCCGACCCGTGCAGTCAATACAAGTGCGTTTGTTTATTCGGCAAAATTAGATATAACTAATTAGGGGTGTGGGAAAAAATCGATTCAAATTTGAATCGCGATTGTCACGTTGTGCGATTCAGAGTCGATTCTCATTTTTAAAAAATAGATTTTTTTTTTTTTTTTAAATTTTTTTTTTTTTTTTTTTTTTTTATTAATAAATCCAACAAAACAATACACAGCAATACCATAACAATGCAATCCAATTCCAAAACCAAACCCGACCCAGCAACACTCAGAATTGCAATAAACAGAGCAATTGAGAGGAGACACAAACACGACACAGAACAAACCAAAAGTAGTGAAACAAAAATGTATATTATCAACAGTATCAATATTAGTAACAATTTCAACATAGCAGTGATTAAAAATCCCTCATTGACATTATCATTAGACATTTATAAAAATTAAAAAAAAAAAAAAGAACAATAGTGTCACAGTGGCTTACACTTGCATCGCATCTCATAAGCTTGACAACACACTGTATCCAATATTTTCACAAAGGTAAAATAAATCATAATTTTGGTTCATTTAATAGTTGAAGCAAATTGACATTATTGCAATCAGTTGATAAAACATTGTCCTTTACAATTATAAAAGCTTTTTACAAAAATCTACTACTCTGCTTGCATGTCAGCAGACTGGGGTAGATCCTGCTGAAATCCTATGTATTGAATAAATGGAGAATAGTTTTGAATCGGGAAAAAATAGTTTTTTAATCGAGAATCGTGTTGAATTGGAAAAAAAAAAAGATTTTGATTTGAATGGTGACCCCAAGAATCGATATTGAATCGAATCGTGGGACACCCAAAGATTCACAGCCCTATAACTAATGAACAACTAGAATATCCAATCCAATCCAATCCACTTTATTTATATAGCACATTTACACAACAAGAATGTTTCCAAAGTGCTGCACAGCCATGTTAAAAACAATATTAAAAACAATATTAAAAACTATATTAAAAACAATATTATGCTACACCAATGACTGAATAAAAACAAAGAATAAATGAATAGAAAACCAATACAGAGACAATATAAAAAATAAATATGATTAAAAACGATTTTAAAGGGTGAAACCAATTAAAACAGTAAAATAGACATCAAAATGTATAACCCTAACCCTAACCACACAGGACAACAGAGGACAGAAGACCACACAACTCACGTAGTGTTAAAAGCCAAAGAATAAAAGTATATATAAGTAAGTATATAACAGAAAGCAAAAAATGGAGTTGAGTTTGAGTTTATTTGGAACATGCATGCATACAACATGATTGGAGATTTCTGATAATGGCTTTTTTGCCGCTATCCGATATTCCGATATGGTCCAACTCTTAATTACAGATTCCGATATCAACCGATACCGATATATGTGTAATTAACACAATATTATGCCTAATTTTGTTGTGGTGCCCCGCTGGATGCATTAAACAAAGTAACAAGATTTTCCAAAATAAGAGAACAACTTCAACTCAAGGTATGGAAAAAAGTGCCAACATGGCACTGCCATATTTATTATTGAAGTCACAAAGTGCATTATTTTTTTTAACATGCCTCAAAACAGCAGCTTGGATTTTGGGACATGCTCTCCCTGAGATAATCCTAATACCCACTACAACTATGGGAAATAATATACTATGACTTTCACAAAGTGCATTATTTTTTTTTTTTTTTAAACATGCCTCAAAACAACAGCTACAAAAACAATGAAGGCACACAGCTTCAGTCCAGAGTATACTAGAGTAATAAAGTAAACAATAACATAGTCCTCCTTTAGTGCAAGACTGCCTGGCATATTGTATAACAGGGAATTATAAACTGGGCTCAATCTGCCCTGCTCTAACGTATTTGTATGAGTAACACAAATGTGCTGCAAGCTAGTGGTGAGTGCTTGAAGTGGCCTACCAGTCAGCCAGAGCTAAAAGTCATTAATTTTACTTTTTGAAACCGATACCGATAATTTCCGATATTACCGTATTTTTCGGAGTATGAATCGCTCCGGATTATAAATCGCACCTGCCGAAAATGCACAATAAAGAAGGAAAAAAACATATATAAGTCGCACTGGAGTATAAGTCGCAATTTTTGGGGAAATTTATGTGATAAAACCCAACACCAAGAATAGACATTTGAAAGGCAATTTAAAATAAATAAAGAATAGTGAACAACAGGCTGAATAAGTGTACGTTATATGACGCATAAATAACCAACTGAGAACGTGCCTGGTATGTTAACGTAACATATTATGGTAAGAGTCATTCAAATAACTATAACATATAGAACATGCTATACGTTTACCAAACAATCTGTCACTCCTAATCGCTAAATCCCATGAAATCTTATACGTCTAGTCTCTTACGTGAATGAGCTAAATAATATTATTTGATATTTTACGGTAATGTGTTAATAATTTCACACATAAATCGCTCCTGAGTATAAGTCGCACCCCCGGCCAAACTATGAAAAAAACTGCGACTTATAGTCCGAAAAATACGGTACATTTAAAGCATTTATCGGCCGATAATATCGTCCGGCCGATATTATCGGACATCTCTAAACATGATACATCGCAATTTACAGATTTTCTATTCAACATGTCCGAAAAGGAGTAGGAAGAAGCAGAGCTTATTTAATTTGTTCACTTCCTGTTCTCAATTGATTGACAATACACTCCGTAGGTAATAACATTCCAACTTTCTCAGTTTCTCAGTCAAATTCCAAATGAGCTAATATTCGCAAAAAATAACAACGTTTTCCAGTTCGAACGTTAAATATCTTGTCTTTGCAGCCTATTCAATTGAATATAAGTTGAAAAGGATTTGCAAATCATTGTATTCTGTTTATATTCACGATTTACGCAACGTGCCAACTTCACTGGTTTTGGGTTTTGTCATACATTGTTGGATTTCTTAGCTTAATCCATTCCATAATTGTATTCCGCATACTGATATGCTAAAGGTCTTAAGTGTTGTACGTGCGTACAAGTGTTTTAAATTACATTTTTCTCTAAGATTATAGTTCTCCTCTTTCATTGAGAAGAATTGTTGTATATTCTTGGGTAGCAGATTGTAGTTTGCTTTGTGCATCATTTTAGCTGTTTGCAAATTCACTATATTGTGGAATTTCAGTATTTTCGATTCAACGAAAAAAGGGTTTGAATCTTCGGTATATCCTACATTATGTATTATGCATGTTTCATAATAAAGACAAAGATTGTAAAGGAGATCAATGTGTTCCCGCTCCGTCGTTGCTTATGCAGACTGGTGATATACACAACGCACTAAGACACAAAACGCTCTGCTGGCGACTATAAAGCCGACACTGACATGTTGTTTTTATCTCTCAGCATAATGCCCCGCGCTGTAATGGCGGCCCAATTCTCCTCTATTATCCTTTCCCATTTGCCATTTTATTTATCCAAGGCTAGGGTAGGGTGGGCTGTTTTTATTTTATTTATTTTATTTTTTTTTTTGGCTACAGGCATGTGTTTGTGTGTAAGTGAGTGTGTCCCGTTCTCCTCATCCTCATCTATCATCCGCTGTCTTTTCACTTTCTATCTGCTTGTTGTCATGCTGTTGTTATAGTCAGTCTTCATGTTCCACGTGTGTACTTTTCTCTGTCCTTTTACCCTTTCTTTCCTCGCACGTGCGCCACATTATTTGCTCTATTTCGGGTACCACATTGTCGTCATCTTCCCGGCGTTCTATAGCGTCCTTGTGTCTTGACGATTTGTTTGAGTGGCTCTTCCCGCACGTTTCCCCCCCTCTGCCCCATCTACTGTAATATTTACACTCTTTGTATGTCGACCTCCTTCCTCTCTTGGTTTATTTTTACCTCTCCATTCTTCTTTATGGAAATCCCCTTACTTGTCACATCTTAGTTCTTCCTCTTCCCCTCCCATTCGACTCACTAAATCACATTCTCAATATTCATCTTCTCTCTTGTTTTCTCATTTTGCAGTCTCTCTTCTGTAGCCTTGGCCCGTTTTCCATTTTTTCCAGCTGTTTGTCTATAAGATTTGTCTCCATTTGTCTGCGCTGTCCTCATTTCCTTATCCCTCCACAAACCGTCCATTTGGCAATCAATTCCTTCTCGCTCACTGCACTTTAAATATGTTTTATTGTATGCATATCCGAATGCCCGTGACTGAGGGTTTGTTTTAATCTAAAATATTAGGGGATTTTTTTGCACTGTTTAGACCAGGGGTGTCACACTCATTTTAGTATGGGGGCCACATGGGGAAAAATCTACTCATAAGTACAATCATGGCACAATAACTAAAAAATAAAGACAACTTCTGATTGTTTTCTTTGTTTAAAAATAGAACAAGCACATTCTGAAAATGTACAAATCATAATGTTGTTGTTGTTTTTTTACACTTACTTATTGTGGTTAATAGTATTCTATCTTTATTTGTCGTTATTTATATTTTTGGAATAAATTATGTTATAATGTTCATCAGTCAACTCATTGGTGTTAATTGTCAATCTATCAAGATAAAACATGTTTATAAAAGTCAAATTACAGTATGTTTTTTATATAGTTTGCTCATTTTCCTCGACTGGTGCACTAACATCATGTGGTTTATTTTATTTGTTTTTACATATGTAGCATCATCTACACAGATACAAATAATTGCTATTGCGACATCTAGTGGACACATTTAGAACAGCGGTTTCTTTCATTCAAACATTTTGGGTAATTTTTATACTTGGCAAACTCATCCTGCGGGCCGGATAAAACCTGTTCTCGGGCCTTGGGTTCGACACCCCTGGTTTAGACCAAATAACCACACTACATTCAGGTATATTGTGGGTGTGCAAGTTTATTCAGCACCAAGGATGCTGGCTGGAGGAAGTCAAGGCTGCAAATTATCTGAGCAAGCATTTAATTTAGCTTGTTAGCATGCAGGCATTTTCTCTCTAGCATTTTTAGAAATGTTGATACTTTGGGGACATTTTAGTGGAGTCAACTTTACACCTTACCGTACGTAGTACCTTTCCATGCACTAAATTAGATTTTCAAATACCGCATTTTTCGGACTATAAGGTGCACTTAAAATCCTTTATTTTTCTCAAAACTCGACAGTGCGCCTTATAACCCGGTGCGCCTAATGTACAGAATAAGTTTGGTTGTGCTTACCGACCTCAAAGCAATTTTATTTGGTACATGGTGAAATAAGTGTGACCAGTAGACGGCAGTCACACAAAAGAGATATGTGTAGACTGCAATATGACACAAGTAAACGACACAAACATTTTATATGTTCCATTAAAAATATAGAACATTACACAAGGCACTCAAAAATCTGTCAAAATGTTTTAGTACGACTTTGGTAAGCTATGAAGCCGCACCGCTTGATGGATTGTACTGTGCTTCAACATACGAGTATTATTATGGTGTGTGTATAAGGTAAGACATATCTGGCGTTTTTGTTTCGTAATATATTGCAAAACAACTTTTTTTACCTTCTGGTACCTGCTGATCTGAATTTGGGATCTGCATAAGTCCTGAAAATTTGTGCGCACCCGCCTTTGTAGTCAGTGCCGACACCGTAGTCGATAAGCTTCTTCTTTTTCTCTACCTTCTTCTTATGGGACATTCATCCTCCACTGTTGCCATTTCTAATATAAAGTAGTGTAAAGTTCTTACTTATATCTGTCAGTAAACTCGCCATGAAAGCGCTAAAACATACCGGTGTAGTGAGTTTACATCAGGGGTCTCAAACTCAATTTGCCTGGGGGCCACTGGGTGCAGAGTCTGGGTGAGGCTGGGCCGCAAGAAAAGATTTCCTAAAAAAAAAAAAATTATATGTCTTTATTTTAATTTTCAACACAAAATAAAATCAAAATATAAATGAACAAAATGAGAATTAAGTAAATAAATCAGTCATAAGTAATAACAAGAGAGGAGAAGTCTTGCAAAGCTCCTAGCCATTATGGACAACACCTCCCACCCACTACACTCTGACCTTGCGGGGAGAATGAGCACGTTCGGTGGAAGGCTCAGACTCCCAAAATGCAACACGGAACGACACAGGAGGTCCTTCATACCGACAGCCATCAGACTGTATAATGCATATGTTCTTTGACTGCACTTAAATGTAGAGTATATGTAGTATATGTAGAATATATTTATATTATTTATATATTATATATATATATATATATATATATATATATATATATATATATATATATATATATATATATATATATATATATATATATATATATATATATATATATAA
Source organism: Entelurus aequoreus (assembly GCF_033978785.1). Taxonomy (NCBI): domain Eukaryota; kingdom Metazoa; phylum Chordata; class Actinopteri; order Syngnathiformes; family Syngnathidae; genus Entelurus; species Entelurus aequoreus. Next base: position 44,157,767 of record NC_084742.1, on the reverse strand, counting down.
TATATTATATATATTATATTATTATATATATTATATTATTTATTATTATTATTGTCTATTGTGAGCGAACTGTGGTGCTGAATTTCCCCCAGGGATCAATAAAGTACTTTCTATTCTATTCTATTCTATTCTATTCTATTCTATTCTATTCTATTCTATTCTATTCTAACAATAATAATTCGATTTCTCCAGTCAGCAACAATGTATACACATACACATAATGTGCAACCCGGTTCACTCTTTCATCTCCCTGGTATTTTGCATAGTCCTCAGCATGTCTAGTGGTATAATGACGTTTTAAATTGTATTTCTTGTGCACCGCAACTTTCTCTGTGCAAATAAGACATGTGGGGGGCTCGCTGTGGAGTTTACAGTTACGGTAGCACAATTAGCCCCGATCACGACTAGCGTGTTACACGTCCGATTCGCCCAGCGACTCTCTGTTGGAGTATCAGCGCTGGGGTCCAGTGCACCACACTTTTGTATTGTCGCTCGGTTTTTCGGAAGCTACCGGACTCCTCGTCTCCCCTGCCCGGACCGGCGGGAGCGACAAAGACACACACAGTGACAGAGAGCGAGAGACAGAGAGAGAGAGCGAGAGAGAGAGAGCGCGAGAGAGCGAGCGAGTGAGTGAGTGAGTGAGGGAGGGAGAGAGGTAGAGCGCATGCAGGTCTCTGGAAAAGCAGCAAAACGTCTCTCTGCTTGCATCACGCAAGTGATGTCAATGTTCGGCCCTCGAGAGCCATATACCACACCATGATTGGTAGATTCCTTGTAGCCCGGAAGAGTTAGGGCTACAAGGAATTCTGGGTATTTGTTCTGTTGTGTTTATGTTGTGTTACTGTGCGGATGTTCTCCCAAAATGTGTTTGTCATTCTTGTTTGGTGTGGGTTCACAGTGTGGCGCATATTTGTAACATTGATAAAGTTTTTTTTATACGGCCACCCTCAGTGTGACATGTATGGCTGGTGACTAAGTATGCATTGCAGTCTGTTAAAGCCGCATACAACATGTGACTGTGCAGGCACATTGTTTGTAGGGAGGAAATGTGGACGCTAAACCTCGAGCCCTCAATATTGTTTTCCTCAGTATTGTTGATGTGTGAAAGTCGGGAGGGTTGGCAAGAAGGCTTCAGCTCCGCACACAGCGCTGTCAAACGCCATTCATATAAAACTCGCGGGCCGCACTAACATTAAACGTTCATATTAAGGTGCGGGCCGCACAATAACGTCTCGCGGGCCGCAATTGGCCCGCGGGCCGCATGTTTGAGACCCCTGGTTTACATTATTCACCCACGGAACTTTAGTTATTAGAGAGTTCCGGTCAGATGGTTTCTCATGGGACACATCCCTGGCGTTGTTGTTGCACTAGTGAGCCACGGATGAGGAGATGCTGCTCCGTTATTGATTGAAGTAAAGTCTGAATGTCATTAAAACAGTTAGCTCCATCTTTTGACACTTCTTCCACTCCCGTCCTTGCACGCTACACCGCTACAACAAAGATGACGGGGAGAAGACGCTGCTGAAGGTGAGCCACGTAAATAAGACCGCCCACAAAACGGCGCATCCTGAAGCGACTGTCAGAAAGCGGCTTGAAGATGATCTTTAAAACATCATCTATGCAACATTTTGACCAAAGAACCACCATTACATGTTATGTAGACCACAAAGAAGTGTTTTACATTTAGAAAAAAAATTAAATAATATGACTCCTTTAATGCGCCCTATAATCCGGTGCACCTTATATATGAAAATAGACCTGACGAGACCCGCTCATTGGCAGTGCGCCTTAAAATCCTTATAGTACACAGGTTTGTTTTAGCGCTTTCATGGTGAGTTTACTGACAGATATAAGTAAGAACTTTACACTACTTTGTATTAGAAATGGCAACAGCGGAGGATGAATGTCCCATAACAAGAAGATAGAGAAAAAGAAGAAGCTTTTTGACTACGGCGTTGGCGTGGACGCGCGCAATTTTTCAGGATTTATGCAGATCCCTAATACAGATCAGCAGGTACCAGAAGGTAAGAAAAGTTGCTTTTGCATAATATTGCGAAACAAAACGCCAGATAATATGTCTTACCTTATACACACACCATAATAATACTTGTGTGTTGAAGCACAGTACAATCCATCAAGCGGTGCGGCTTCATAGCTTACCAAAGTCCTACTAAAACATTTTGATAGATTTTTGTGCGCCGTGTGTAATGTTCTATATTTTCAATGGAACGTTTAAAATGTTGGTGTTGTTTACTCGAGACCCATCATAGTGCAGGCTACACTTATCTCTTATGTTTGACTGCCATCTACTGCCCACACATATCATTACACCATGTATCAAATAAAATCGCTTCGAGGTGGGTGAGCTCAATCGAACATATTCCTTACATTAGGCGCACCGGGTTATAAGGCGCACTGTCGAGTTTTGAGAAGAAAAAAAAAGATGTGCGCCTTTTAGTACGGAAAATACGGTAATCTTGGTGTGTTAATCGGACATTTCAAAAGCCAAACACAATCAGATTAAGGTGTTTCCATGTGTTCAGGAAAGCTTATTTTGAGCCTAATTATTTGAAAAATTAGACTAATTTAGTGCATGGCAACTTTCAAAGGCCAATTTCCTTCACAAAGTTGGTCCACACACATACACAGTATAGCATTGATATGGAAACATTTGAAAATGTCTGTTGAAAACGGAAAATAATGAGAAATGAAAGCCTTTTGGTGAGGCAAATTTTGAGAAGTGAAATGAAAACCACATTTGTTCGATTGACTATGCAGTCGCTTGTCAAAACTCTCTCCTCTTGAGGCCGAGTCCCAGCATCGGCGGGTTGTCTCTGACCTCATTGTCTTAGGCACTTTTTTTAAATTCCGTATTAGCGACAGCAGTCACGTCGCGGTGAAAGCGCGGCCGCTCGGCACCGCCCGCCGCATGCTAATCGAGGCCGCCATTGTCAAATCCCGCCTGTACCCCGGCGACTGAACGATAACACGACATGAGCCCTGTGATGTTTTTTTTTTTGTGTGCGGCGGGGGAAAAAAACAAAAACATTGTGCATCAGCCGGTGGTCGTTGTGATAAGTGACAGGGATTTAATTAAACACGCAATTAGTTTAGCCAACAACCCTCGCGTTGGACCACTTTTCCATTACAGACGCAGCTGTCTTTATCAATATTTATCACTTTCATTATGGCGTCAGGCTTTATGTCTGGCGCTGTCATGTACAGATGGAAAAATATGGCAAGGGATCTGCAGATGCGGCCTTTGTTGTTTAATCCAACAGGCCAGCATATGAAGCTCTTCTGGTATTCTTATTATTACACATCAAAGCTGCACACTAAGGTTATCCAGGGTAAATCCCACCTAACCTTATCCTTGTCCACACACTGGTCAAGGATAACACAATGGTCGTTTAAGACCCCCTCATCCCCTCCGTCCGCCGGCGCAACGCGACCCAGTACGCATGCGGCGAAAATGTGCACGTCATAGTCACCTCCAGTGTTGCTTTGTGTGCAAGTTCTTAAATTAAATGTAACTTATCTGAACGATATCCAGTGTTGTGGTATTTCAATGAACTGGAATCCAGTGTGCTGTGGGGCCCTATTGTAGTGAATCACACCTGAGACATCATACATTAATCAAATCTTTATTGGACAGTAAACAATGTGATAAAGAACATTTTACATCAATCAATCTAGGGATGTAGATATCTGGTCAGGACACTCCTCACTCTTTTGCCTTCACCTTCATTGTCCATTCGTTCTTGGTGACTTCATATACTCTGGACCTAGACGTTGAGTCCACGACAAACATGGCGGACGATAACTGATACAGTCTGCTTTGCCAGTCCAAATGCATTTGATGTTTTCTATAGTCTTCCCTCGACGGCCAGGTAATACAAAGCACACGATGCCTTTTTTTTAATCACATCCACGGGAGCTCACATTCTCGTTGTCTCTCTTTCGACAAATGGACTAAATGTTTCGCTAAGTAGAATCACACCTGACCTGGACATTGGAAAGTTCTCTTGCCGTCTGAGAAGTGTTGTATCCCAAATAGCTGCAATCGCTTTCTTTTAAGGCAGGGATGTCCAAAGTGCGGCCTGGGGGCCATTTGCGGCCCGCAGGTCATTTTTTAACGGCCCCACGGCTCATTTTAAAATACGATTAAAAACATAAAAAGTGGTATGAAAGACCAAACAGGTGAAATGTAACAAGAAAATGTTGCAATGTTTACTCTAATAACACAAAGCTGCCATGCAGGCTGTTTCTTTTTTTTTTTAAATAATGAATGAAAATCAACGTTATTATGAATTATTGACCTATCCAAGGCTCCAATTACGTCACATTAAATATTGCACTTTGAGATATTTTTTTGGGAAAATGTTGCATATTTTGGTTTGCCATATAAAAAAATTAGCTGTGTTTTTTTTTTAAAGAAGGGCCTAAAACGAACAAACAAAAAACATAAACAAAAATACAACTTATAATTGACGGATAGATCTGAAGTTGATCTCGAGATTATTGTGTTAAAAGTAAACAGTAAAAAAAAATTATAATTTATTTTTTAACACTTTAATGAGTAGGACCCTTTTGGTTCCCCAATCATTTTAGTGTGATTAGTTTTTAAGTGTCATCGTTAAAAAAAAAAAAAAAAAATTAAAATCAATGGTGTTATGAGTTATTGACCTTTTTAAGGCTCCAATTATTATATAATCTCAAATGTTCCACTTAAAAATGTTATTGGGTGAAAATATTGCATATTTTGTGTTTTTTCCATAAAAAAACAGGTTTTTTTTTTACAAAAAGAGCATACGACTTAAATCTTTAAAAATGTTATATTGACAGATAGACCTAATGTTGATCTATGGATTTAAAACTTGAATAATAATAAAAATAATAATACTGAATAATGACACATTTTTTACATTTTTTTTAACAAAACCCTTTGGGGTCCCTGGGATCAAGCCTGAGTGGAGGCCTAAATGTATATTTTTTATACATATATTGTATTGGTTTTTAAAATAATAAAAATATCAAAATGGCCTCCTGCTTGCTTTGATTTTTCAGTGTGCAGCCTTAAGTGGAAAAAGTTTGGACAACCCTGTCTTAAAGTATTCATGTGTGATTTCCACAAGCGTCTGTACATGTAGAAGAAGGAGAAACACGGGCATGTCTGGATGACTCGCCTCCATATTTCCAGTGGTTAGCTCCGAGTTACTAAACCGTTTTATTATGAAGCTGGCCGTGGCGCGTTCTTTCTGACGTCACTTCCTGTGTGGGGTGCGGACTTTCTGGCGTCACTTCCTCTCCGAACTCAGTTTGTAAACGATCAATGAGTCCATACAAAGCTAAGAGCCGGAGATTCAAGAAATATTGATTGATTGATTGAAACTTTTATTAGTAGATTGCACAGTACAGTACATATTCTGTACAATTGACCACTAAATGGTAACACCCGAATAAGTTTTTCAACTTGTTTAAGTCGGGGTACACGTTAATCAATTCAGGGTAGAATAAATAAATACAAATAAAAAATTGTCCGAGGAGGGGGACCTTAAACGGTGGTTTAGTGTGGCCGAAACCGGGCTTAGGCTAAATAATTATGTTTTAATTATTTATTAATTATATTTAATTATTATAATTATGTAACAACATTTTGTTCTTATCTGTGCTGTAAAGTTCAAATTTGAATGACTATAAAAAGGAAGTCTAAGTCTAGTTATTTGTTTAAGACACGGGTGTCCAAAGTGCGGCCCGGGGGCCATTTGCGGCCCGCAGCTAATTGTTTACCGGCCCGCCACACATTCTGGAAATGCTATTGCAAAAATTTAAAAAAATATTACAAAAAGTGGAATGAGGTGACATCTAACTAGAAAAAGTTGCAATGTTGACACAAAGTTACCATGCAGACTTTTTTTTCTTCTTTTGTCTATCTTTCTTTTTTTGCCATTGCTCCAAAAAAAAAATCAATGTTATAATGAATTATTGACCTATTCAAGGCTCCAATTATTTCAAATATTTCACTTTAAAATGTTTTATGTTGGAAATATTGCATATATTGTGTGGTTGCCATACAAAAACATCAACATTTTATTTGACAAAAGAGCATAAAACAAACAAAATAATAGTTCAAACGTAAAATCGACAGATATATCTGGAGTTGAGCTCGTAACTTAAGTGTTGAAAGTAAAAAAAAAAAATTAAAAAAAATATCACTTTCTGAGTGGATCCCAAATATATTTAATGGGATTTTATTTATCTTTTCACTGTGATTACTCAAAAATAATAATGAATAATGAATCAATGGTGTCCTGCATTATTGATATTTTTAAGGCTCTAATTACTTCACATCAAACATTGCTTTCTGAATGTTTTGGGCAGTGGGGGAAATACTGCATATTTCAGTTTTATTATAAAAAACTAAGTTGTCTTTGACAGAAAAGGCACAAAACCATTTTGTTTTTTTAAACTTTTTATCAACCTGAATTTGATATACTGTAGAGATTTACTGTAACCGCTATATAAATAAAAAAATAATAATTTGACGTGTTTTTAACATTTTAATGACTTAGACCCTACATGGTCCCCGGGAGCCCTAAAGGTAAAAAACAAACAAAATCCATATATTTTGTTATGGTTTGAAAATGAAAAATATCAAAATGGCCCCCGCAGGCTTTAATTTTTCCGTGTGCGGCCCTCAGTGGAAAAAGTTTGGACACCCCTGGTTTAAGGAGTTATCTGGTTTAGTGTAGACATAGCCTAAAGGACTTTTACATTTGCTGTGTAACCTTAGCAGTACCTGACACTCTCCTGTCAAACATGTTGGTGCACCAACCCCCCCATTTGGCATTCCTTCCTCATCTTCTCTTCATCAAAACTCCCTCTTGACCCTCAGCTCTTCCTCCACCTCACACTCATCTCGGTAATTGTGCACTTCGCTCATCTCATACAGTTCACACTGGAGCAGGCCACTCGTTGTGTGTCGCGCATCCTTGTGTTTCCCCGTTTCGGTCCGGCGTTATAGATAGATAGATAGATAGATAGTACTTATTGATTCCTTCAGGAGAGTTCCCTCAGGAAAATTAATATTCTAGCAGCAGTGTACAGAATTGAGATCAAATTTAAAAAGTAAAAAGTAAATAATAGGGGTATAAATGGAAACAAAATAGAAAAATATTACAATAAGAATAAAATAAAAAATCAACAATGAGAATAAAAATATAACAGTAAAATAAGAATATAACAAGAGAAACTAGACAGTAGTGACCATGTTATGAACAAGTATTGCACTGTTATTGTTTTGCATCCCCTGTCATCCTAGTACCCCCCCTCCCTCCCAGAGAGGAGTTGTACAGTCTAATGGTGTGTGGGACAAAAGAGTTTTTGGGTCTATTAGTCCTGCACTTGGTAAGAAGCAGTCTAGCACTGAACAGGCTCCTCTGGCTACTGATAACGCTATGCAGAGGGTGACTGGCATCATCCAGGATGCTCACTAGTTCTTCCACAGTCCTCTTCTCTGCCACCGTGACCAGTGAGTCCAGTTTTATTCCGATCGTAGAACCGGCCCGCCTGATCAGTTTCTCGTGTCTGGAGCTGTCCTTCTTAGAGGTATTGCCCCCCAGCACACTACGATGTAGTACAGAACACTGGCAACCACAGACTGGTAGTACAAACCCCGTTTCCATACGAGTTGGGAAATTGTGTTAGATGTAAATATAAACGGAATACAATGATTTGCAAATCCTTTTCAACCCATATTCAGTTGAATGTACTACAAAGACAAGATATTTGATGTTCAAACTCACTACAGGCAGGCCAGTCTAGTACCCGCACTCTTTTACTATGAAGCCACGTTGATGTAACACATGGCTTGGCATTGTCTTGCTGAAATAAGCAGGGGCGTCCATGGCAACGTTGCTTGGATGGCAACATATGTTGCTCCAAAACCTGTATGTACCTTTCAGCATTAATGGCGCCTTCACAGATGTGTAAGTTACCCATGTCTTGGGCACTAATACACCCCCATACCATCACAGATGCTGGCTTTTCAACTTTGCGCCTATTACAATCCGGATGGTTCTTTTCCTCTTTGGTCAGGAGGACACGACGTCCACAGTTTCCAAAAACAATTTCAAATGTGGACTCGTCAGACCACAGAACACTTTTCCACTTTGTATCAGTCCATCTTAGATGAGCTCAGGCCCAGCGAAGCCGACAGCGTTTCTGGGTGTTGTTGATAAACGGTTTTCGCCTTGCATAGCAGAGTTTTAACTTGCTTTTACAGATGTAGCGACCAACTGTAGTTACTGACAGTGGGTTTCTGAAGTGTTCCTGAGCCCATGTGGTGATATCCTTTACACACTGATGTCGCTTGTTTATGCAGTACAGCCTGAGGGATCGAAGGTCACGGGCTTAGCTGCTTACGTGCAGTGATTTCTCCAGGTTCTCTGAACCCTTTGATGATATTACGGACCGTAGATGGTGAAATCCCCAAATTCCTTGCAATAGCTGGTTGAGAAACTTTTTTCTTAAACTGTTCAACAATTTGCTCACGCATTTGTTGACAAAGTGGTGACCCTCGCCCCATCCTTGTTTGTGAAAGACTGAGCATTTCATGTAATCTACTTTTATACCCAATCATGGCACCCACCTGTTCCCAATTTGCCTGTTCACCTGTGGGATGTTCCAAATAAGTGTTTGATGAGCATTCCTCAACTTTATCAGTATTTATTGCCACCTTTCCCAACTTCTTTGGCACGTGTTGCTGGCATCAAATTCTAAAGTTAATGATTATTTGCAAAAAAAAAAAAATGTTTATCAGTTTGAACATCAAATATGTTGTCTTGTAGCATATTCAACTGAATATGGGTTGAAAATGATTTGCAAATCATTGTATTCCGTTTATATTTACATCTAACACAATTTCCCAACTCATATGGAAACGGGGTTTGTGCATCCACAATAGTTTTTTCAGCCTTTTTTTTTTCAGCCTGCTCTGTCCTTTCCTGTACAAGTGGTCAGCCGGTGCGGACATGCCACACCTCCCCGTCTATCCTCCGTCTTTCCACTGCGAGGTGGCGGGAAAGCAGGAATAGAGTTGCAGAAGACGAGACTACCAGAGGAGTCTGCCTGCACCAAACACTGTGGGTCATCCGAAATGGGATAGTTACACCAATAATGACAGTGCACCTATAGCAAGGCAGTGGTGTGGGTGTTTGCCTGCGAGTGGGCATTGTGCTGTGTTTTCTGCTGATATCAAGAGCACTGTACAGGTTGTTGGTCACACAGCTCGGGGCCTGCGTGCCGAACTTCTGTGTGACAGTCGGTCTGTGCTAAAAAGCAGCCTCTCCAGTCGGCCCAGGGGGCTGGTGGGTATGGGGTGTTTATGCTGCAGAATCGCTAGGAGAGTAAACAACAACAACAAAAAACAAGAGTAGGGAAATGGAAAGTGGATAAAGTTTAGAGTGTGTCAGCATGCAGAAGACGGGGTGAAGAGAGGACAAAGTGGCGAAGGGAGGTTTTTGTGAGCCGTCCGCAGAATCAAACGAGAGAGAAGGGAGGGGTCTGTGTTCGCATTTTGCATTTTTCCCCCCTCCTTTGGCCAGTAAAATGTCACATCCTGCCAGCCTTCTATTATAGTAGGCAAAAGGCCATGCCCACATAGGAGGACGAGAGAGAAAAGAAAAGAGAACAGTACTCCTCGGCAACTGCCTGGATAAAAAGAGCATGTGTAACACACGGCATCACATTGAGAGGTCCTTCTAATATTCCATGTCGTTTACATTAGCCAAGCAAAACCTTTCTGAAGGCATCGTTTTTCACAGCTCTCGTTTTTTTGAGCCCTTTTGATCAGTCGCAGATCTGGATGACACGTGTGCTCAGGCTCGAGCACTGCTGGGGCAATTACGCCTATTCCTAAGAAAAAGTCAGTTGAAAGCCGAGTGGAAATGACCACATGCATGCGTTGTTCTCGCCTGTGGAAAAGGCTCCGATAAAGATTTGGGTTGAAGTGATTCCAGTTGCTAAGATAGTTTACTGTTTCCCACACATTCATTTATTTGTGGCGGCCCGCCACGAAAGAATCAAGTCCGGCACAAATAGATTTTTCGACTTTTTTTTTTTTTTGTCCTGTCCAGCTTCTCAGGCAAATCATATAGTTGATGTAGATGCCCATATCGGCTGTTCAGATTTACTTTACAAAAGAGGATACTTCTCTTGTTGCCTTATTTGTATTTGACTTTATTAAATGTATTTATATTATCATTTGGTGCAGCCGGGCCGGAGCAGGAGGGGATAGAAAGAGAGAAAAAAGAAGACAGAGGGGGAAATTGTGGGGACAAGAGGGGGATTAGACAGAGAGACAAAAACAACAACAGCAAACACAACAACAACAACAACAACAATAGAGCAACATCAGCAAATACGACATGTACAAATATGATGGTAAAAGTAATAGCAAATAAGCAGTTAGCGAAAATAAAAAACAATACAGAAATGACAATGAGCATTATTACACTACAAATGGAGCAATACCAATACCAATAGAAATAGCGCTATTGATAATGAACAATACCAATACTTTACCTTTATTATCAACAATACAGTTGTTCAAATGCAACAATACATATACGTAATGATAACTTGAGATACGAAAGAATGCAAGCAGTAACACTCACCTGTTACCATATCGACGAGCTGACGTGTCCAGGTTATAACCCTGTTGTCAATAAACACATGTGGAGACGGTGCTTCAGATACTAATACTAATTTGATACTGTAGTAGTTATCTTTTGTGTATTCATAATGTAAAATGGATGGATGGATGGATGGATGGATGGACGTTTAAAACAAAACTGTTATTATTAATTAGTAGGTATACATTTTTTGAGCCTTTTTAGAGAAAATCATATCATTGTAGTAAATTATGCAAATTACTCGATGATGTCATGGTGACCACGCCCATAGCCACACCCCCACCGCCACAGGTATCTTGGCAGTTTATGGGAAACACTGTAGTCCATCACAGAGGGAAACATGCAGAGAAAGATTGCTGTCAATAATTCAATACAATCCACTTTAATTATATGGCATAATTAAAAAAAAATAAAACACATTTTTTTACAAAGTGCTGCACACTAGTTCAAAATGAAAACGATCAAAAACAATCTAGTTTGTAGTGACCACTTTGTCAGTGAATATGAAGTTCCACTCTAAACGCCTGTTGATGTGTTTACTTTTTTTATATTCATTTACTTTTATAAGAACAGTTGTGTGCGTTGTAGCGTAGAATATATGCTGCAATGTTCAGTATTGCTAAATACTATTCATACACTGGATTCATTTATCGTTCGTCGGCTGCGTATTCCATAGCGAGGGCCAATGTTCCCTCTAATTGTTCATGTGTGTGAGCAAACACAAAAACTCCCTGAGCATTCAGTGGAGCACATGTGAGCAACATCACACGTGGCAATACCAGCAGCACACCTGTCTCAAACCAATCTTTTATAATAACACTCAAATGAGAGGAGTCATTTTCATGAGATTATTTTGTAATATTAGTGATTTGGCCCACTTGTAATGAAAATAAAAGAAATCTTTTTCATAAGCTTTGGATTAGTATTGTACAATATGTCTGGGTGGGGGTCCTGCTTTGGAAATCATTTGTACCCCTTTCAGAGATCACATTTAGTTCCCCTTAAACATCCTCATGTTGCACAATGAAATGTAAGCATAGGATGAAGTGTGCATTCCTGTAACTTTCTCTAGTAACAGCATTACATGATTAATATAAATAAATTAACATTAATAATAAATGACAGTAGAATAAGCACACATATGACTGAGGAGTCATAGTGTAACTTTGTGTGGTGTTTGAGTTGTCCGACTTTTTGTGTGGCCATAAACGCACCAGTGGCTTAGTGGTATGCGTGTTGGTGACAGATGACAAGTTGGTTTTGGCCTGGTTTGTACGGCAGAAAATGACTAGTTTTTCGAGATAGAAGTTTTTTACTCATGTTTTTGCTGTGGTTATGGCCGAATATAAACAGTTTTGCTCAAAAAAGTGATCGATATAATTCCTGTCCTCAAAGCATCTCGATAGACGTTACAATAATTGAACGGTGTTCAATTGAACGGTGTTGACGAACACCGTTAGGGCCGCTTGTTGTCACTGTCACTCAGAGTTGCATTGCAAAATTACACAGAATAAATGTGTTTATTTTGTTTAGAATTCAGATGGGATTTGATTTGGTGCGCGGCATATATTTGCTGTGCGCAGAGGACGCTTGAGCAGTGCGCAATTGCGCAGGCGTGCACCTTAGAGGGAACATTGGCGAGGGCATACTGTATCTTGATGTAGCTAAACATTGCTAGACAACAGAAAAGCAGCTAAATATAACTAACCATTGAGACAAAACATTAACTTAACGCCATTAAAGTAACTACAGATTCCAAATTAGAAATGGCAGCAAAATATTTGGCTTGCAACGGGAGAGCAACAGCAATGTGTGTGTGTGCGTGTGTGTGTGTGTGTGTGTGTGTGTATATATGTATACTGTATATATATATAGTTGTGGTCAAAAGTTTAAAAACACTTGTAAACAACATAATGTCATGAAGTTTGGTTCTTTTATGAATTTATTATGGCCCAGTCACATAATATATGCGGCTTTTACACACACACAAGTGAATGCAAGCATACTTGGTCAACAGCCATACAGGTCACACTGAGGGTGTCCGTATAAACAACTTTAACACTGTTACAAATATGCGCCACACTGTGAACCCACACCAAACAAGAACACATTTCGGGAAAACATCCGCACCGTAACACAACATAAACACAATAGAACAAATACCTAGAACCCCTTGCAGCACTAACTCTTCCGGGACGCTACAATATACACCCCTGCGTCCCTTCATTGTTTTCGTAGCTGTTGTTTTGAGGAATGTTTAAAAAAAAAAAAATATATATATATATATATATATATATATATATATATATATATATATATATATATATATAATGCACTTTGTGAAAGTCAAAGTATAGTATTTCCCATAGTTGTAGTGGGTATTAGGATTATGTCAGGGAGAGCAGGTCCCAAATTCCAAGCTGCTGTTTTGAGGCATGTTAAAAAAAATAATGCACTTTGTGACTTCAATAACAAATAGGGCAGTGCCATGTTGGCACTTTTTTCCATAACTGGAGTTGAAGTTGTTCTCTTATTTTGGAAAACCTTGTTTTTGATTCATTGATTAGTAGATTGCACAGTATTGACCACTAAATGGTAACACCCCAATAAGTTGTTCAACTTGTTTAAGTCGGGGTCCACGTTAATCAATTCATGGTAAAGTTACATTGTTTAATGCATCCAGCGGGGCATCACAACAAAATTAGGCATAATAATGTGTTAATTCCACGACTGTATATCTGTATCGGTTGATATCGGAATCGGTAATTAAGAGTTGAACAATATCGGAATATCGGATATGGGCAAAAAAGCCAATATCGGACATCTCTAGATACCACCCTTTGCAACAATACAATTGATATGATCGATCGACCTACCCCTCCTCCACTAGTGATGTGGCCAGTGAGCTTACTTGGATCTATTATGTGTAAAAAAACAAAACATTAAATATGTTAAACAGCCAATTAAGTGCCACATGATTCAAACATAATTCAACAAGCTGCACCAGGAGTCCGTTAGCTTGCCTATCCTCCCCCGTAAATGTGCTTTGATGCTTCCCCAACGTCTGTTTTTCTATACACGCTGCATTCTTCCCTCCAACACTCGTCCTCGCAGCCTGCGCAAGCAAGACTTATACATGTCATCAGGTGTCTGCCACCAGTCGTTTAGACATAGTTCTCATTCAAAATGGAATCGAATATTGCTTAGCGTTTTTCCAGTCAAAATGTGAAAGTTAGCTGGTGCATCGCCGCATGCCAACGCCTCCATTTTCTTTCCACTATTATCCCATTCGGGTTTGCCTCCCAGCCCTGCATGTATAATGTATTGGCTTTCGCCTGCCAGCTTGTTAAGTATCCATTCCTCATCACACACACTCCATCTTTGACACCTCCTGAGGTCACGTATGACCTGACAGATGTTCATGATGTAACAGAGGATTCTCAAAATGTTTTTGTCCTCTTCCAGGAGCACAGCTAGACAATATTCAGAAGAAATGTGTCGAGGTCTGTGATGTGTGAGAGGCAGACTCTCCACCCCCTGCGGTGTGTGTGAGTGTGTGTGCGCGCGGTTGGGTGTTTATTAGAAATAGCCAATATCTAATAATAGCCCAGCAGATTAGCCACGTGAAGTTGCGTAACGTGGTTAAATGGTGTGCCTCATCACGCAGTTGTCGTAACGATGGCGTCTTAACAGCTGCTTGGTGCATCAGCCCTGCTAATAAGCTGCACAACTGCCAGTGACGTAACATGCCGTCAATAGTTTCAGTTCTCACTGTTTGAAAATCTGGGTAAAGTAAACATGAGACACGATGGAAGCGTAGTCAATACCAATAAGCATGTTTACTCAGTGGCCTTGTGGTTAGAGTGTCCGCCCTGAGGTCGGTAGGTTGTGGGTTCAACCCCCCGGCCGAGTCATACCAAAGACCATACAAATTGGACCCATTACCTCCCTGCTTGGCACTCAGCATCAAGGGTTGGAATTGGGGGTTAAATCACCAAAAATTATTCCCGGGCGTGGCACCGCTGCTGCCCACTGCTCCCCTCACCTCCCAGGGGGTGAACAAGGGGACGGTCAAATGCCGAGGACACATTTCGCCACACCTAGTGTGTGTGTGACAATCATTGGTACTTTAACTTTAACTTTTTTTTTTTTTTTTTGAAAGTTCCACTAAAATTGTAATATTGACCCAACAACCAAAACTAAATCAGAATCAAAAGTATTTTTATTAAGAAATTAAGATTTTCAGCACAATTTCATTCAAGAGCAGACAAACATTACAGGGAGACAGAACAGGATCGCTGACGGGTCTGCCAACTTCCGGCGCCCCTTACAAAAAAGGTGAGAAACTGGTAAACGCTGGGGAGTGGGGGCGGGGGGGGGGGGGGGGGGGGTAGAGCGGCCGTGCCAGAAACCTGAGGGTTGCAGGTTCGCTCTCCGCCTCTTGACATCCAAATCGCTGCCGTTGTGTCCTTGGGCAGGACACTTCACCCTCGCCCCCGGTGCCGCTCACACTGGTGAATGAATGATAGGTGGTGGTCGGAGGGGCCGTAGGCGCTAATTGGCTGCCTCGCTTCCGTCAGTCTACCCCAGGGCAGCTGTGGCTACAAATGTAGCTTACCACCACCAGGTGTGAATGAATGATGGGTTCTCACTTCTCTGTGAGCGCTTTCAGTATCTAATAAAAGAAAAGCGCTATATAAAATCTAATCCATAATTATTATTATTATTATTAAAAAAAAAAATTTCAGTCTAAGCCTGGGCCCCTGGAGAGGTTGTCCAGATTGAGGCCAAGGAAGAAAAAAACCCTCATAGCCATAGCACACATAAACATGTGTAAGAGGGAAACATCAAAAAACACAAAGGACATTCAAGACATTACAAGAGCAGAGCTGATGCAACTACTTACAGCTACAAAAAATGTTTTATTAACCGATAATATACATTGCGCGCACACGATTGCACCAAGCATAGACAAGCAACCAAAAAAAAAACATAATTTCAACACCCATATACACTGTGACGGTGTTCCACGCCATCGCCTGCTGGGGTGGGGGGAGCATGGCCAGAGACAGGAGCAGACCCAACAAAGCAACCAAAAGAGCTGACTCCACCCTCGGCCGCCCACTAACTCTCGGCCAGTTTCCTGTCCGCATGGATGAGCGAGGATGCGTCCAAGGGGACCCGATACCTGCTCATTCAGCCAAAACACTGTGAAGCTTGTCCGTGCCGCCCTGTCTCTTCATCCGCATCTCCTCCAGTCTCTCCAAACGGTCTCCATGGCCAAAAAGGCTCCCGGGAGGCAGATCCAGAAGTTCACAAAAAAGCACCGCAGAAGTCACGAAAGGCTTCCACCCCTTGTCGGACACTCCCAAAGGGTCCCGAACCAAAAGGCAACAAAAAAAACATGGAAACATCATGAACACAGAAGGATGATACAAGAGCACAGAGCTCCTGCCACCAGCAGCCACTAAGGATGACACAAGAGCACAGAGCTCCTGCCACCAGCAGCCACTAAGGATGACACAAGAGCACAGAGCTCCTGCCACCAGCAGCCACTACAGCGGCGCCTTCTTGGAAAAAAGAGATTGGGAGTAATGATATATGTACAACTCCCACATTTCAGTTGTGATATTTATTACTGGACACTTTGTCTGTGGACATTACTACAAAAAGTCAACTTAGATATACAGGTACTTCAGTCAGTGTACACAGTGCTTATATATAAACTTAGATACACTTCAGTCAGTGTACACAGTGGTTATATATAGCAATATCAATTTATATCTACTGATAATGAGTCCATACAGAGCCATTATAGTCTATATAGCTGCCAACATATGCAAGTAGCAAGATAATTGTCTCTTGTCGACAGTGAAGCATTGTGGTGGTAATGTTGTGGTCTAGCGCTGTATTGACTTATATTTGTTCTTCAATTTTGAGGTATAACTCCATAGAGCTGCAGTTCTGTTACTGAAAAATCATTCCAGTTCCAATTTATGCAGTTTTGCAGAACATTTATGAGACACTTTACTTCATTGTACTAATATGGACAGGCTTCATATAGGTATCCATCTTCTTATCAACGGTAGAGAGAAAAGACCTCAGCCTTTGTATTACATCTTAAAGTTAAAAGTTTGTTAAAGTACCAACGATTGTCACACACACACTAGGTGTGGCGAAATTTGTCCTCTGCTTTTGACCCATCCCCTTGTTCCACCCCCTGGGAGGTGAGGGGAGCAGTGAGCAGCAGCAGTGGCCGCACCCGGGAATAATTTTGGTGATTTAACCACCAATTCCAACCCTTGATGCTGAGTGCCAAGCAGGGAGGTAATGGGTCCCATTTTTATAGTCTTTGGTATGACTCGGCTGGGGTTTGAACTCACAACCTACCGATCTCAGGGCGGACACTCTAACCACTAGGCCACTGAGTGTTGTCCCGATACCAATATTTTGGTACCTGTACCAAAATGTATGTCGATACTTTTCGGTACTTTTCTAAATAAAGGGGACCACACAAAATGTCATTATTGGCTTTATTTTAACAAACAATCTTAGGGTACATTAAACATATGTTTCTTATTGCAAGTTTGTCCTGAAATAAAATAGTGAACATACGAGACAACTTGTCTTTTAGTAGTAAGTAAACAAACAAAGACTCCTATTAGCTGCTGACATATGCACTAACATATTGTGTCATTTTCCATTCTATTATTTTGTCAACATTATTAAAACAAGTGGTAGAAAATGAATTATTAATCTACTTGTTAATTTCCTGTTAATATCTGCTTACTTTCTATTTTAACATGTTCTATCCACACTTCTGTTAAACTGTAATAATCAATAATTCTTCTGTTGTTTGATACTTTACATTAGTTTTGGATGACATCACAAATTTGGGTATCAATCCGATACCAAGTAGTTACAAGATCATACATTGGTCATATTCAAAGTCCTCGTGTATCCAGGGACATATTTCCTGAGTTTATAAACATAACATACATTTTATTCAAAAACAAAAGAAGATTTTGTGATGCTAAAAAATATCGACGTAATCATAGTAGTATCGACGAGATACGCTCCTGTACTTGATATCATTACAGTGGATGTAAGGTGTAGATCCACCAATGGCGTTTGTTTATATTGTAGCGTCCCGGAAGAGTTGGTACTGCCAGGAATTCTGGGAATTTGTTCTGTAGTGTTTACGTTGTGTGGCCGTGCACATTCTCTCCCAATATTTGGGTGTTTTATATAGTGGTTTCACTATATGGCACATGTTTATGTGAGTGTTGGCGTTGTTCATACGGCCACCCCTTAGTGTGACATGTATGGCTGTTGACTAAGTATGTACTTCATTCACTTGTGTGTAGTGTGTTCAATGTTAAGATGTTCGTCTTAGTGTTAATGATGGGACATGATGAAGCAATGTCTTGACTTTGTGAATTATAGACCATTTTGATCACACCCATTGTCATGACTCCGGTGTGTAGTGAAGCATGTATAGCGATCACTCGGTACTTGATATGTGTCCATGGAGACAAGGATTAGTTACTTAGAAGTAGCAAGCTAGCCATGTCTTAAAGCACCTCTTCCTGATGGCATTTCATTGTTATAACTTCACCTTTATCGTTAGTTTTTAAGCCAAAATTAGTCCATTCTCCCTTTTCTGTCTACACACAGTGTCTGCTTGTATGTACTCTGTGATTGTGCACTGCCGAACATGCTCGTCTGCATGACACGATGTGGCGACTAATGGGTGGGTGACTGGTACTTTTTAGAGGCGGTATAGTACCGAATGATTCATTAGTATCGCGGTACTATACTAATACCGGTATACCGTAACCCTAATCTTTACAATCACCTACTTGTATGTTCCCTTCAGGAATGCCTTTTTTTTTTCCTCGTTTTTTCTCCAAATCATTCCAGTTTACTACCTTTTTTCCGTGTCCAGGCACCTCAGAACAGATGGCACGCACACAAGGGTGACTCACAGTTAACACATCACGTCAATGTCTTTGCAGACGTCTTTAGGTTTGCTCGGCGAGGACACTGCAGCTTTGAAGGTGTGAAAGACAACCAGGCAAGGTTGTCCATTTGGGAAAGTGTGAATGTCGATGAAGTGGGCTGCAAGTGGTGCACGAGATTGCTGCGGGGGGGCCTGAGTCATTTTTGTTAAGACCAGGATCACTAAACTAAACTTAAAGGCCTACTGAAATGATTTTTATTTATTTAAACGGGAATAGCAGATCCATTCTATGTGTCATACTTGATCATTTCGCGATATTGCCATATTTTTGCTGAAAGGATTTAGTAGAGAAAATCGACGATAAAGTTCACAACTTTTTTTCGCTGATTAAAAAAAGCCTTGCCTGTACCGGAAGTAGCGTGACGTCACAGGAGCTAGTATTCCTCACAATTCCCCGTTGTTTACAATGGAGCGAGAGAGATTCGGACCGAGAAAGTGATGATTACCCCATTAATTTGAGCGAGGATGAAAGATTCGTAGATGAGGAACGTTACAGTGAATGACTTGAGAAGCAGCGATGGACGTATCTTTTTTCGCTCTGACCGTAACTTAGGTACAAGCTGGCTCATTGGATTCCACACTCTCCTTTTTCTATTGTAGATCACAGATTTGTATTTTAAACCACCTCGGATACTATATCCTCTTGAAAATGAAAGTCGAGAACGCGAAATGGACATTCAGTGCCTTTTATCTCCACGACAATACATCGGCGAAATGCTTTAGCTACGAGCTAACGTGATAGCATCTTGCTTTAACTGCATATAGAAACAAAAGAAATAAACCCCTGACTGGAAGTATAGATAGAAAATCAACAATACTATTAAACCGTGGACATGTAAATACACGGTTAATGCTTTCCAGGCTGGCGAAGGTTAACAATGCTGTGCTAACGACGCCATTGAAGCTAACTTAGCAACCCGACTGCACAGAGCTATGCTAAAAACATTAGCTCTCCACCTACGCCAGCCAGCCCTCATTTGCTCATCAACACCCGTGCTCACCTGCGTTCCAGCGATCGGCAGAAGGACGAAGGACTTCACCCGATGCGTTTGGCGGCCCGGAGACGTAGGAAGTCAAGGTGAAGTCGGCGGCTAGCGCGGCTAGCGCTCCAACAAAGTCCTCCTGGTTGTGTTGCTGTAGTCCGCTGCTAATACACTGATCCCACCTACAACTGTCTTCTTTGCAGCCTTCATTGTTCATTAAAAAAATTGCAAAAGATGTCCAGAATACTGTGGAATTATGAAATGAAAACAGAGCTTTTTGTATAAGATTCTACGGGGTACCATAACTTCCGTTACTCGGACTTCGTCACCCGCATACGTCATCATACCGCGATGTTTCAGCCGGATATTTCCCGGGAATTTTAAAATGTCACTTTATAAGTTAACCCGGCCGTATTGGCATGTGTTGCAATGTTAAGATTTCATCATTGATATATAAACTATCAGACTGCGTGGTCGGTAGTAGTGGGTTTCAGTAGGCCTTTAAATCAAAGGGTTCTCAGGTCCCTGATTAAACGCAAGTGACTTTTTGAATGAAGTTTGGTCAATTTTATCAGTGGTCCCCAACCTTTAGTAGCTGCACTTGAGATATTTTTTATTTTTTTTATTTTTTTTAAATTTTTTCATAAAGAAATACAATCAGGTGTGCTTACGGACTCTATCCCTGCAGACTGTATTGATCTATGTTGATATATAATGTATATATTGTGTTTTTTATGTTGATTTAATTTTTTTTTTCTTCTTTTTTTTCGGACCGATTAGTACCGGCTTGGTTGGGGACCACTGAATTATATGTCCTCAGAAAGCACAAAACATAAGAAACATTTATAGTATCCCTCACTTCTTTGCTCCACCTTTGGGTGCCACAATTGAAGTTGCATCTTTTCATGACGCAAAGAGACAATAATCATCCTGCCTCTGACACGCCTCTAACTGGATGAGGCTGCCCGAGTATACGCTCACTAATGGCTTCGCTACACGTGAGAAAATTGTCTGCTGCAAGGTAAAATAAAAATGTGACCGATGTGTGTGTCCTCCAGTCCCACTCCTTAATGCAGACCTGCCAAAACGTACCCATTTTGACCCTTAAATACGCTTGTACGCTTCGCTGCCCTTCAGGTACGCATTTTGTGCTTCCAGTTTGGGTTTAAGGGTTTGAGCCACGGCAATCTTCGTGTTGGTGCAGTGTAGGGTTGTACGGTATACCGGTATTAGTATAGTACTGCGATACTAATGAATCATATTCGGTACTATACCGCCTCTGAAAAGTACCGGTACAACATCCCCCTGTCGTGTCGTCACGTCGTGTCATTGCTGACGAGCATGTTCGGCAGTGCACAATCACAGAGTACTTACAAGCAGACACAGTGTGTAGACAGAAAAGGGAGAACGGATGCATTTTGGCTTAAAAACTAAAGATAAAGGTGAAGTTATTACACTGAAACGCCCTCAGGAAGAGGTGCTTTAAGACATGGCTAGCTAGTTAGCGGCTAAAGTCCAGCCGCAGTCTGCAGTGATTTAGCTACTTCTAAATCACTAATCCTCGCCTCCATGGCGACAAATAAAGTACGTTTCTTACAAGTATCATCCCTGCAGGACGAGGAATAGCTAAACATGCTTCACTACACACCGTAGCTCACCAGCGTCAAAATGTAAACAAAAGCCATTGGTGGATCTATACCTAACATCCACTGTAATGATACCAAGTACAAGAGCGTATCTAGTCAATGCTACTATGATTGCGTCAATATTTTTTAGCATCACAACATCTTCCGTTTAAAAAAAATTTATATAATGTTTATAAACTCAGGAAATATGTCCCTGGACACATGAGGACTTTGAATATGACCAATGTATGATCCTGTAAGTACTTGGTATCGGATTGATATCCAAATTTGTGGTATCATCCAAAACTAATGTAAAGTATCAAACAACAGAAGAGTAAATGATTATTACATTTTAACAGAAGTGTAGGTAGAACAGGTTAAAAGAGAAAGTAAGCAGATATTAACAGTAAATGAACAAGTAGATTAATCATTCATTTTCTACCACGTGTCTTTCATAGGGTTGACAAAATAATAGAATGGAAAACGACACAATATGTTACTGCATACGTCAGCAGACTAATTAGGAGCCTTTGTTTGTTTACTTACTACCGTATTTTTCGGACTATAAGTCGCAGTTTTTTTCATAGATTGGCAGGGGGTGCGACTTATACTCAGGAGCGACTTATGTGTGAAATTATTAACACATTACCGTAAAATATCAAATAATATTATTTAGCTCATTCACATAAGAGACTAGACGTATAAGATTTCATGGGATTTAGCGATTAGGAGTGACAGATTGTTTGGTAAACGTATAGCATGTTCTATATGTTATAGTTATTTGAATGACTCTTACCATAATATGTTACGTTAACATACCAGGCACGTTCTCAGTTGGTTATTTATGCCTCATATAACGTACACTTATTCAACCTGTTGTTCACTATTCTTTATTTATTTTAAATTGCCTTTTAAATGTTTATTCTTGGTGTTGGGTTTTATCAAATACATTTCCCCAAAAAATGCGACTTATACTCCAGTGCGACTTATATATGTTTTTTTCCTTCTTTATTATGCATTTTCGGCCGGTGCAACTGAAACTCCGGAGCGACTTATACTCCGAAAAATACGGTACTAAAAGACAAGTTGTCTTGTATGTTCACTATTTTATTTAAGGACAAACTTCAATAAGAAACATACACTACCGTTCAAAAGTTTGGGGTCACATTGAAATGTCCTTATTTTTGAAGGAAAAGCACTGTACTTTTCAATGAAGATAACTTTAAACTAGTCTTAACTTTAAAGAAATACACTCTATACATTGCTAATGTGGTAAATGACTATTCTAGCTGCAAATGTCTGGTTTTTGGTGCAATATCTACATAGGTGTATAGAGGCCCATTTACAGCAACTATCACTCCAGTGTTCTAATGGTACAATGTGTTTGCTCATTGGCTCAGAAGGCTAATTGATGATTAGAAAACCCTTGTGCAATCATGTTCACACATCTGAAAACAGTTGAGCTCGTTACAGAAGCTACAAAACTGACCTTCCTTTGAGCAGATTGAGTTTCTGGAGCATCACATTTGTGGGGTCAATTAAACGCTCAAAATGGCCAGAAAAAGAGAACTTTCATCTGAAACTCGACAGTCTATTCTTGTTCTTAGAAATGAAGGATATTCCACAAAATTGTTTGGGTGACCCCAAACTTTTGAACGGTAGTGTATGTTTAATGTACCCGAAGATTTTTTTGTTAAAACAAAGGCAATAATGCAATTTTTTTGTGGTCCCCTTTATTTAGAAAAGTATCTAAATAATTTTGGTACCGGTACCAAAATATTGGTATCAGGACGACACTAGTGCAGAGACAACTTCGGCCCATCAGAGCGCTGCCTTGTCTACATTTCATACGGCTGTCAAGCGCTGTGAATTGGCCGCGTTAAATTCAATTGACTCAATTCTCTGCTGCTGCTGTTACTACAGACCTCCAGGAGATTGCGTCCTGGCAAACATCACACCAAATCAAAACGCCTCATTGGTAGGAAACTACATGAGTGAGTTAGTTTTTTTCTTCAGTAGTTCAAACTATGGTTGACAGACGTTGTCCGGCAGGATGCCAGAACAATGAAGGAGATGGGAAGGGGAGAACATTTTACTGCATTCCCAAAGATCCCGAAAGACGACATAAATAGATTGCAATCATAAAAAATACAAGGAGCGAGCACAAAACCGAGCACTCTGCGCTGTTGAACATCGGGTTACTTTGTTGGTATTGAAAAAAACACTTTCTACACTATCATATAGTGTATTTCATCATTCTCTGTCATTATGGTTTTCTGGTGGTTCGTTGCTTATTAAAGGCGAGTAGAATCCTTTTACATGACCAACGAGCTAAAACACGAAAGCGAAATACGAGCAAGTCACAGCAGAAAACAAATTAAGTTGTGCCTCTAGTGCAGGGGTCGGCAACCCAAGATGTCAAAAGAGCCATATTGGACCAAAAACACACAAAAAAAATCTGTCTGGAGCCGCAAAAAATTAAAAGCCTTATATACGTGTTATAATGAAGGCAACACATGATGTAAGTGTCTATATTAGCTATATTAGCCTGCTAACAAAGGCTGACGCAAATCTTCGTTGACAGAAATGTTGTATTTTTATTTTTATTCTACACATTTTTGCAACATTGGAAATCAATAGTAAAATGGATGCTTCTCACAGGATGAGATAACTCCTGGAAATTACTGTCTTAGAATGGCCAAAGGTATAGAAACGACAGGCTGTCTTCTTCTAATGGATTTATTACAATCTTTGCAAGCTGGGTAACATTTGCTGTGGTCTGGAACAAAATGGCACACGAACAACAATGAGAAATGCAGCCATTATTACATACAGATAATGTGTCATGAGACATGCAAATATAAATTAAATACACAGAGGACATAAGTAAAGGAAATTAAATGAGCTCAAATATACCTACAAACAAGGGATAATGATGCAATATGTACATACAGCTAGCCTCAATAGCATGTTAGCATCAATTAGTTTGCAGTCATGGATTGACCAAGTATGCCTGATTAGCACTCCAGCATTGATTGATTGATTTTGAAACTTTTATTAGTAGATGGCACAGTACAGTACATATTCCGTACAATTGACCACTAAATGGTAACACCCGAATCAGTTTTTCAACTTGTTTAAGTCGGGGTCCACGTTAATCAATTCATGGTACAAATATACACTATCAGCATAATACAGTCATCACACAAGTTAATCATCAGAGTATATACATTGAATTATTTACATGATTTACAATCCCGGGGGTGGGATGTGGAGGGGGTTGGGGTGGGGGGTGGGGGTTAGGTTTGGTTGCAAATCAATAAAATCAACAAAGCTCACCTTTGTGCATTCACGCACAGCATAAAACGTTTGGTGGACAAAATGAGACAAAGAAGGAGCGGCATAAAACACGTCTTTCTGTGGCAGAATCGGAGAAAGTTGTACATGTAAACAAACTCCGGTGAGTTCAAGGATCGCTGAAATTAGTAGGACAAAACGGTGCTTGCCAAATACTCTACCTAATAATTAGCAAGGTTTGTGTCATGTTTGTTCTCCTACAGAAAATATATTAAAAGAAAAAAAAAAAAACATTCTTAATCTTTTTCCATTTTCACACATTTCTGAAAGAGGTCCAGGGAGCCACTAGGGCGGCACAGGTTGCTGACCCTCGCTCTAAAACAATATACTGCATTTATAGGGTGAATGTGGACACCATCTGATCAACTAAAGGTTGTAGGACAGGGGTGTCCAAACTTTTTCCACTGAGGGCCGCACACTGAAAAATCAAAGCAAGCGGGGGCCATTTTGATAATTTTTATTTTAAAAACCAATACAATATATGTATAAAAAATATACATTTAGGCCTCCACTCAGGCTTGATCCCGGGGACCCCAAAGGGTTTTGGTCAAAAAAATATTAAATCTCTAGATCAACATTAGGTCTATCTGTCAATATAACGTTTTTAAAGATTTAAGTTGTATGCTCTTTTTGTCAAAGAAAACCCTATTTTTTTATGGAAAAAACACAAAATATGCAATATGTTCACCCAATAAAATTTTTAAGTGGAATATTTGATATTATATAATAATTGGAGCCTTAAAAAGGTCAATAACACCATTGATTTTAATTCATTATTATTTTTTGAGCAATGACACTTAAAAATAAATCACACTAAAATCATTGGGGATCCAAAAAGGATCATTAAAGTGTTACAAAATAAATTATACATTTTTTTTACTGTTTACATTTAACACAATAGTCTCGAGATCAACTTCAGATCTATCCGTCAATTATAAGTTTTATTGTTTATTGTTTTTGTTTGTTCGTTTTAGGCCCTTCTTTAAAAAAAAACAGCTCAGTTTTTTATATGGCAAACACAAAATATGCAACATTTGCCCCAAAAAATATCTCAAAGTGGAATATTTAATGGGATGTAATTGGAGCCTTGAATATGTCAATAATTCATAATGACATTGATTTTGATTCACTATTATTTTTTAAAGAAAGAAACAGCCTGCATGGCAGCTTTGTGTTATTAGAGTAAACATGTTCTTGTTACATTTAACCTGTTTGCTCTTTTATACCACTTTTTATGTTTTTAATTTTTTTCAACCGTATTTTTAAAATGTGCCGTGGGGCCGTTAAAAAATGGCCCCCGGGCCGCACTTTGGACACCCCTGTTGTAGGATGACAGACAGTTAGTGAGATAGTTGTAAATTGCCAAATACTGCAGATCTCGAACTTTATCCTTTGTTATGGCACTCCATTTATGTTTAACCTATGAAGATTTGTGTTATGTCTTTCAATATCTGTATAGATAAGATGTACAGTAAACTCTAAAGGCTTCATTTTCACTGCCAATATGGCGATGTGAACAAAACTAGTTAGATGACATCTGGAGCTCTGCAAAAAAAAACAAAAAAAAAAAACATTCAAAAGGTAAAATCAATATGTTGAGTTTACCTGAATGTTTTGGTAGCCACTTATCAAAGTTCCCATTCAACTATTCAATGTGTGTTTTCATCATGTTTTCACAAATCCATCACAGAACAAAAGCTACATGTGGTACGTACCATGGCTGAACAACCTCCCAAAGATGTCTATCAAGAAAGATGGCCTTGCCTGATTGTTATGGGCCACCTATTCATGCATTCTGGTGTGCCAGACAGACGAGCGATGCAACAAGTAAACAGTTTTACTATTAACCATCAATTTAAAAATGTCACCGTTATTTAATTGCAAAGGCTCCACTAAAATGTGTGTTTCAGTCCTCCTCACTTGCTATAAACACACATGATGCTGGTACGGTATTTTCTGCACAACCCGCACGGAACCAAATCAAAGTTACACCAGCGTTGCACACGCTCATACGCTCCTAATCCAGAGACCTGCGAGCATGCTATGTTAGCTAAAAAATGGCAGCAGGACAAAGCAGCAAACTTCATCTACCCCAATTCGGGTACTAAAAAATTACCATAGAGTAGGCCTCGACAATATGGCCTAAAAATAAATAATTTTTTTAATTTTTAATTTTATTTTTTCAAACTATTTTCCCCCCCTACTTTTTAAAGAAAACATTGAACACAAATGACAGAGAAATTCTAAACAAGTTTTTTCTTTTATCTGATCAAAAACGAGTATATTGAAATGACACTGCATACACTTCATCCAATACTAACAGTTACTCCTTAGACCAGTGGTTCTTAACCGGTTTTGTTGGAGGTACCCAACCCCACCAGATTCATATGCGCATTCACCGAACCCTTCTTTAGTGAAAAATAAAATGTTTTTTTTTCAAATTCAAGACAAAGTTGTATGTTTTTGGTAACAATTTAGTACGGGGAACATATTCTAAGTAACAAAGACTTAATTTAGAGTTATTTGGTTAGGGTTAGGGTTAGAGGGCCAGGGTTAGAGGGTTAGGGTTATAAAAGGCCATGCCGAATAAGGCATTAATAAGTACTTAATAATGACCAGTTAAGAGCCAATATGTTACTAATTTGCATGTTAATAAGACACTAATTAATGGTGAATATGTTCCCCATACTAAAGTGTTACCATGTTTTTTTTACTGGTGCACAAAATGAACCGTGCATGAACATCACATTGTTCAAAGAACAGAACCAACAGTGCATAAATTCACAACAAATGACACACCTGCAAATCAGTGTGACTTCTGCTGCTAATAAGCCGATAGGGAGAAGTTTTTATTTACACGATGAGTCGGGTGTCTCTTGACCTCCGCCGAACCCCTGAGCCCGACTCACCGAACCCCGAGGGTTCGATCGAACCCAGGTTAAGAACCACTGCCTTAGACTTAGACTTAGACTTCCTTTTATTGTCATTCAAATTTGAACTTTACAGTACAGATGAGAACAAAATTTGGTCGCATTAGCTCGTTGTAGTGCAGGATAAAAGAGCAATAAGGTGCAGATATAAAAAAATCGATTACTGTACAGATAAATATATTGCACTTTTGCATATGCATCCAGGTTTATGGATGTATGTTATATTGTCTTTATATTCCAGAGAGTTAATCCATTTTTTGGGGGAAATTGAGGGAATTATTGCGTTCAAGAGTCTTACGGCCTGAGGGAAGAAGCTGTTACAGAATCTGTAAGTTCTGCTACGGAGGCTGTGGATCCTCTTTCTAGAGACAGCAGTGAAAACAGTCCTTGGTGGGGGTGGGATGAGTCTCTGCAGATTTTCTGAGCCCTGGTCAGAGAGCGGCTTTTTGCGATCTCCTGGATAGGAGGAAGAGGAGTCCTGATGATCTTTACCGCCGTCAATGGCTTTATTTATGTGACCTTTTGACGTTAGAGATTGCTTCTTCCAATGTGTGTTGGATAATCTATAGGCATTGTAAAGGAATATAGCAAATGTGAAACACTGGACTAACATAGTAGAATAACAGCACCATGATATCTAATTATGTGCGTTCCAGTTGCTGTTAACACAGCGTAAAATAGATTATACAAAAATAATAAAAAATGCATGGATGACAATAACACTTTAATTCATCACCCAGAAGAGTGTAATTTTCCCCTCAATAACGTTACTCACAGTCTTGTTAATGAAAAAACAAATATTTAATACATGTCTTTATTATTAATAATACTTTTGTTTTATATTTATTTGTGTTTTTTTTTGTTCTGTTTTGTTTTTTTATGAAATTATTTGATTACTGTTATTTTCAACAGTAAAACATTACACATCAACATGTGATTTAAAAATGTTTTTGGTGTAAAACTATTCAATGCATTACAATCGTGATAATCGTGTAACGATGATTATTACTCGGACTATAATTGTACAGTCTAAGTTTGCCATTGTTGCATCCCTAAAACAGACACTGTTTTACCGTATTTTCCGCACTATAAAGCGCACCGGATTATAAGGCGCACTTTCAATGAATGGCATAGTTCAAAAACGTTGTTCATATATAAAGTGCACCGCATTATAAGGCGCATAGAATAGACGCTACAGTAGAGGCTGGGGTTACGTTATGCATCCATTAGATGGAGCTGCGCTAAAGGGAATGTCAACAAAACAGTCAGATACGTCAGTCAAACTTTATTAATAGATTACAAACCAGCGTTCTGACAACTCTGTTCACTTCCAAAATGAATAAAAAGCTGTTTTATTATTTCCCCGAGGTAAAGTCAGTGACGTAGTATTTCGTTTATCTTTTAACAACAGCAAGGTATAACATGTAGTGCAACATTTATACCACTTTATTAAGTTATTCCTCATCCACGAATCCCTTGAATTCTTCTTCTTCAGTGTCCGAATTAAACAGTTGGGCGGATAAGGCATCGAAGTCGTCATTAATGGAGTCAGTGTCGCTGCTGCTCTATTCCCGTGTTCTACTGCGTGACTGATCGTCTTAAGTTTAAACTCTGCGTCGTAAGCGTGTCTCCTAATAGGAGCCATTTTGGGGTCTTTACATAAACACACAAATGGAAATGAAACGGCACGCCTCGCGCAGTCATATATCCCAGCATGCACCGCGCGCTTCTTCTTCTTCTACGGGGGAAAATGAAGTCGGCGTAGTTACCGTAGTTGCGAGACCCGTTGTGGCTCAATATTGGTCCATATATAAGGATTATAAGGCGCACTGTCAGCTTTTGAGAAAATTTGAGGTTTTTAGGTGCGCCTTATAGTGCGGAAAATACGATACATTGGAAAGTGCAGTGTTACATTATATATATGTTAATGGCTTAATAGTGGAATAAAATGAGTGCTTCTTGGAGACACACTCTGTCTCTGTATACATCGGACACCCAAGCTGATTTTTTTTGCCCTCAAGTGACACAATCAGAGTACAAACCCCGTTCCCATATGAGTTGGGAAATTGTGTTAGATGTAAATATAAACGGAATACA
The DNA here is from genome assembly GCF_033978785.1 of Entelurus aequoreus. Classification (NCBI taxonomy): domain Eukaryota; kingdom Metazoa; phylum Chordata; class Actinopteri; order Syngnathiformes; family Syngnathidae; genus Entelurus; species Entelurus aequoreus. The sequence continues at coordinate 44,128,058 of NC_084742.1, read as the reverse complement.
ATGATTTGCAAATCCTTTTCAACCCATATTCAATTGAATGCACTACAAAGACAAGATATTTGATGTTCAAACTCATAAACTTTATTTTTTTTTTGCAAATAATAATTAACTTAGAATTTTATGGCTGCAACACGTGCCAAAGTAGTTGGGAAAGGGCATGTTCACCACTGTGTTACATGGCCTTTCCTTTTAACAACACTCAGTAAACGTTTGGGAACTGAGAGACACATTTTTGAAGCTTCTCAGGTGGAATTCTTTCCCATTCTTGCTTGATGTACAGCTTAAGTTGTTCAACAGTCCGGGGGTCTCCGTTGTGGTATTTTAGGCTTCATAATGCGCCACACATTTTCAATGGCAGGCCAGTCTAGTACCCGCACTCTTTTACTATGAAGCCACGTTGATGTAACACGTGGCTTGGCATTGTCTTGCTGAAATAAGCAGGGGCGTCCATGATAACGTTGCTTGGATGGCAACATATGTTGCTCCAAAACCTGTATGTACCTTTCAGCATTAATGGCGCCTTCACAGATGTGTAAGTTACTCATGTCTTGGGCACTAATACACCCCCATACCATCACAGATGCTGGCTCTTCAACTTTGCGCCTATAACAATCCAGATGGTTGTTTTCCTCTTTGGTCCGGAGGACACGACGTCCACAGTTTCCAAAAACAATTTGAAATGTGGACTCGTCAGACCACAGAACACTTTTCCACTTTGTATCAGTTCATCTTAGATGAGCTCAGGCCCAGCGAAGCCGACGGCGTTTCTGGGTGTTGTTGATAAACGGTTTTCGCCTTGCATAGGAGAGTTTTAACTTGCACTTACAGATGTAGCGACCAACTGTAGTTACTGACAGTGGGTTTCTGAAGTGTTCCTGAGCCCATGTGGTGATGTCCTTTACACACTGATGTCGCTTGTTGATGCAGTACAGCCTGAGGGATGGAAGGTCACGGGCTTAGCTGCTTACGTGCAGTGATTTCTCCAGATTCTCTGAACCCTTTGATGATATTACGGACCGTAGATGGTGAAATCCCTAAATTCCTTGCAATAGCTGGTTGAGAAAGGTTTTTTTTAAACTGTTCAACAATTTGCTCACGCATTTGTTGACAAAGTGGTGACCCTCGCCACATCCTTGTTTGTGAATGACTGATCATTTCATGGAATCTACTTTTATACCCAATCATGGCACCCACCTGTTCCCAATTTGCCTGTTCACCTGTGGGATGTTCCAAATAAGTGTTTGATGAGCATTCCTCAACTTTATCAGTATTTATTGCCACCTTTCCCAACTTCTTTGTCACGTGTTGCTGGCATGAAATTCTAAAGTTAATGATTATTTGCAACAAAAAAAAAAGTTTATTAGTTTGAACATCAAATATCTCTTCTTTGTAGCATATTCAACTGAATGTGGGTTGAAAATTATTTGCAAATCTTTGTATTCCGTTTATATTTACATCTAACACAATTTCCCAACTCATATGGAAACAGGGTTTGTACAAACAGGTGCGCATCCCGAACACAAGATGCAGGTGAAAATAATACGTTGCTATGGTAACCAACTCAGAGATGCACAAACAGGAACTAAAGGAGTCCAAAACTAACAGAAAACACAAGTGACTCGAGAAACTTAAACAGACTATGATCCGGGCAGCGGATCATAACAAATCAAGCTGCTCAGAAATTTGCCAGGAAGGCTCATGTCAGAGCCATTGAAGCAAAAATGCCAAAGTAATGTGTAAATAATGTAAATAATTAGATGAACCATCTGTGGCTGTGAAGTGAACACTAGTAAGGTTGTAAATACTGTATAGAGTAGGCTAACCCATGTGGTTCCTGTGGATGTGAATGTGGTAATTACTGACTAAATAACACAGTGACTGAAACGGACATCGTGATTCATTTGGATGAATGGGGTATGTATTTATGTATACTGTGTTGATCACTTTTCAATTATTTAAACACTAAAACAACTTTAAGTGGTGCTTTTTTTTTGTGCAAATTTTTGCATGTTCAATTGCTGAAAAACCATCCCCCAGAATCCCGGCTTATTTTCAGTCATTTTAATTAAGTTCAAATCACACGCCTGCTGATGTGACTGCAGTATAAACAGCAATGCGACCTGTTTACGTCATCTTTGGGTCGAGCTACGTCATTCGTGAGCGCAGCAAGATCATTTTCCTTTTCGCAATTCTCCGCCACGGCACAAACCCACTAACAGCGACCATGTTTTCTCGTGTAGTAGCGACCAGTGTTGGGCTAGTTACTGAAAACCAGTAATGAGTTATAGTTACTAGTTACTTCATTTCAAAAGTAACTCCGTTACTAACTCAGTTACTTACACCAAAAAGTAATGCGTTACTTTGAAAAGTAACTATTTAGTTACTTCTTTTTTTCTTTTCTTATTTAAAAGCTCCCATTAATGCCCTTTAGCCTTCATTTCAGTACTGTTATTGCACTGGAGAATAATACAATGTGTTGATCAACTTGACATGCATTTGCATCACTGAACTCTGCTAAGCAATGTGGTCTACATACAACACACAAACAATGTGCTCTACATACAACACACAAACAATGTGGTCTACATACAACACACAAACAATGTGGTCTACATACAACACACAAACAATGTGGTCTACATACAACACACACACATTGTGGTCTACATACAACACACAAACAATGTGGTCTACATACAACACACAAACAATGTGGTCTACATACAACACACAAACAATGTGGTCTACATACAACACACACACAATGTGGTCTACATACAACACACAAACAATGTGGTCTACATACAACACACAAACAATGTGGTCTACATACAACACACAAACAATGTGGTCTACATACAACACACAAACAATGTGGTCTACATACAACACACAAACAATGTGGTCTACATACAACACACAAACAATGTGGTCTACATACAACACACAAAGACAAAGATATGTTTCAAAGGCCAATTTGTTTCTGGCCAGAACAAATTGACAAAACTATTTTAAATAGCTGCAACATAATGGCACTTTAACTTGAACTTGAAGTAGATAGGATCTTTGATCCAAGACACAACTTACATTTAACTAAAATGTTATTTTCTTTGTGCTCGACAAAAGAAAAGTATTGAGAATTTCTCCATGTTAAAAAAATCGACTCTTGGCTTCGCCTTGATGTCTTCTTAGTTGTTATGAGAGTAGTGTGTGTGTGTGTGTGTGTGGCCCTTTAAGATATGACAGCATGTGGGTGAGGGACGTCAGTGAGTGAGTGGGCGAGAGAAGTGAGCGAGCGCCGCGGCGACAGTGAGTGCGTGCAGGTGCTCTCTCTAGCTTGCTGGATGGCTGCGTGCAATAAAGTCACAACGTTGCAACAAACCGCCGGCCTCGTCATTCACCCTCAGCTGTAAAGACCACTTCCGGGTAAAGTGAAGGTCGTTAGCCCCGAAGGAACGTCTCCCCTGCGCTCCTCAACTACGGTATGGGAGCCCCCCCCGCCCCCACCCACAGAAAGCACGTACGCCCTTTCTTTTCCACCGCAGCGCTGCCACAAAACACACTCAGATCTTCAGTTTCTAGCCGATACTACATAAAAAATAACGTAAAATAACGCAGTAACGCATCATGTAGTAACGGTAACTGAGTTACTGAATATAAAAAATAACGCGTTAGATTACTAGTTACCGCCGAAACTAACGGCGTTACAGTAACGCGTTACTTAGTAACACGTTAGTCCCAACACTGGTAGCGACTTCCTTGTTCATTTACGGAATCCGGTCAACTTTCTTTGTTTGTGCTTTAGCGAACTGTGCACGCAAGTGACGTCGAGGCCACATTGGGGCCTGTGCGCATTTATACTGGAGTCTAGTGTTGTCCCGATACCAATATTATAGTACCGCTACCAAAATTATTGAGATACTTGTCGATACTTTTCTAAATAAAGTGGACCACAACAAATTGCATTGTTGGCTTTATTTTAACAAAAAATCTTATGGAACGATAAACATATATTTCTTATTGCAAGTTTGTCCTTAAATAAAATAGTGAACATACAACACAACTTGTCTTTTATTAGTAAGTAAGCAAACAAAGGCTCCTAATTTAGCTGCTGACGTATGCAGTAACATATTGTGTCATTTCTCATTCTAATATTTTGTCAACATTAAGGACAAGTGGTAGAAAATGATTATTAATCTGTATTAATCTGTTCATTTACTGTTAATATCTGCTTACTTTATCTTTTAACATGTTCTATCTACACTTCTGTTAAAATGTAATAATCACTTATTCTTCTGTTGTTTGGATGCTTTACATTACTTTTGGATGATACCACAAATTTGGGCATCAATCCGATGCCAAGTAGTTACAGGATCATACATTGGTCATATTCAAAGTCCTCATGTGTCCAGGGACATATTTACTGAGTTAATGAACATAATACACATTTTAAAAAACGAAAGAAGATTTTGTGATGCCAAAAAATATCGACGTAATCATAGTAGTATCGACTTGATACGCTACTGTACTTGGTATCATTACAGTGGATGTCAGGTGTAGATCCACCCATGGCGTTTGTTTACATTGTGACGCCGGTGAGCTACGGTGTGTAGTGAAGCATGTTTAGCTATTCCTTGTCCTGCAGGGATGATACTTGTAAGAAACGTACTTTATTTGTCGCCATGGAGACAAGGATTAGTGATTTAGAAGTAGCTAAAACACTGCCGACTGGGGCTGGACTTTAGCCGCCAGCTAGCTAGCCATGTTTTCAAGCACCTCTTCCTGAGGGCGTCTAGTGTTATAACTTCACCTTTATCGTTAGTTTTTAAGCCAAAATGCGTCCGTTCTCCCTTTTCTGTCCACACACTGTGTTTGCTTGTAAGTACTCTGTGATTGTGCACTGCCGAACATGCTCGTCTGCTCGTAAACCGACAATGTCATGACGTGGAGGTGCGGGGGGATGTTAGACCGGTACTTTTCAGAAGCGGTATCACACTGAATATGATTAATTAGTATCACGGTACTATACTAATCGGTATTAGTATAGTACAGTGATACTAATTAATCATATTAATTAATTAATCAAATCCATGGTTTACCGTACAACGCTACTGGAGTCTGATAAAGATTGCATTTTATTTGCAAATTAAACAGTCAGCCTGCAGTGTAAACGTGACAAACGGCTTATTAGCATTAGAGCTACAAACGCACACAACCTGCTAAAAACACTGTCTAAATTTCAGCCTCGAGGCTGGATTTTGGGAAATGTCATTATCAGAGTCCCGAGGTGGCTGACAGAAACAACCTCTCTTCCGCTGTGTCGTTTCAGTCAGTACGAGACCCCCGTGTTGAGATTCCATCATTTCTTATCTAGCACAGTAGAGGGGGGGTGGGGGGTTTGGGTCACCAGGGAGACGAGGCAATAAAGGGATGTGTGAGTGGGAGAGCTCGCATTCTTTCGCTGTCCATCCCCGGCCCGGCCGTCTGTGCAGAGTGCAATTAATCATCCTGCCTTCACAAGACGTTGGCGAGCCAATGCGGTGCCACTCCGACCTGCATGTGCATGGTTCTTTTCGTTCTCTGGTCAAGCACTTGCATGTTTAGCTGCTTTCACAGTTATGTTACACTGAATGTGTGTGTGTGTGTGTGTGCACTGGCATTTATGAAGCGTTCTATTTACCACAGTGCCACCGGTGGTTATGACCAGTCCCTACGGTCAGCAGGCATTGTTGATGGTGTTAATTAGCCACACATCCCCAATGGTCTTCTTGACTGGAGTACAGGGAGGGGAGAGAGACAAATGTCGGGGATGGATGTTACACCGGGGGTGACAGACGATCATGTCTGCTTAAAATTAGCTCATTGCACAACTTACGTCAAGAAATAGAGGTGAAAGAAAGTAATTAGTTCCGCGAGTTAATGAGAGGGTAGGCGATTTCCCACAGGGGATGAAAGGAGATCATTGACATGGATGTTGTCTTTGACTGAATAATGCAAGATCTACCTCCTCCAAGGCCAAACAGTCCTAATTTGGATCGGCACAAAGTGGTATACGTCCGTAGATGCACACCTCGTGAATATGCATGAGGTGTCTCATCAAGAGTCATGCATATTCACTGAGAAATTAGAGAACATGTCAAGAGAAAAAGCTTGCAATGTTAACAAGGCTGATAAACAAACAAAGAAAACACTGAAAATATACCCCCCCAAAAAATCTTTCCTTAAGATCGTTAGACAGGATGTGAAACTGTAAAGGTGAATTATGTTGCTTTTTTGGAAATTAACTGCGCTGATCTTTAGACGACGCAATAAAGATGAGCGACAGAATTATTGGGTTGTAACCTTTTCTGCCCAGACAACGTTGCTTTATTGGAAGGCTAAGCTGGTCTCATCAGATAGAACATGAAGTGCAAAGCAAAATGAATCGGATGTGTTTGAAAGTGCGATGACAGGCGGACACCAGGATGCACAGGCTGTGGGAGGAGTGTTCAACATTGCAGCAATTAGGTCAAACTGTAGAGAATGATTTGTTGTTGTCAGGGAAATGCAATCAAGTTAAAGGCCTACTGAAATGATTTTTTTTTTTATTCAAACGGGGATAGCAGATCCATTCTGTGTGTCATACTTGATCGTTTCGCGATATTGCCATATTTTTGCTGAAAGGATTTAGTAGAGAACGACGACGATAAAGTTTGCAACTTTTGGTCGCTGATTTAAAAAAAAAGCCTTGCCTATACCGGAAGTAGCGTGACGTCACAGGAGGAAGGGCTGCTCACATTTCCCCATTGTTTACAATGCAGCGAGAGAGATTCGGACCGAGAAAGCGACGATTACCCCATTAATTTGAGCGAGGATGAAAGATTTGTGGATGAGGAACGTGAGAGTGAAGGACTAGATTGCAGTGCAGGATGTATCTTTTTTCGCTCTGACCGTAACTTAGGTACAAGGGTTCATTGGATTCCACACTTTCCCCTTTTTCTATTGTGGATCACGGATTTGTATTTTAAACCACCTCGGATACTATATCCTCTTGAAAATGACAGTCGAGAACGCAAAATGGACTATCACACTGACTTTTATCTCCATGACAATACATCGGCGAAACACTTTAGCTACGGAGCTAACGTGATAGCATCGGGCTCAAATGCAGATATAAACAAAAGAAATAAACCCCTGACTGGAAGGATAGACAGAACATCAACAATACTATTAAACCATGGACATGTAAATACATGGTTAATGCTTTCCAGCTTGGCGAAGCTTAACAATGCTGTTGCTAACGACGCCATTGAAGCTAACTTAGCAACGGGACCTCACAGAGCTATGATAAAAACATTAGCGCTCCACCTACGCCAGCCAGCCCTCATCTGCTCATCAACACCCGGGCTCACCTGCGTTCCAGCGATCGACGGAATGACGGAGGACTTCACCCGATCATCCGTGCGGTCGGCGGCTAGCGTCGGCTAGCGCCGGCTAGCGCCGGCTAGCGCATCTGCTATCCAAGTCAAAGTCCTCCTGGTTGTGTTGCTGCAGCCAGCCGCTAATACACCGATCCCACCTACAGCTTTCTTCTTTGCAGTCTTCATTGTTCATTAAACAAATTGCAAAATATTCAGCAACACAGATGTCCAGAATACTGTGGAATTTTGAGATGAAAACAGAGCTTTTCTGTATTGAATTCAATGGTGTCTAAATACTTCCGCTTCAACGATTGATGTCACGCGCATACGTCATCATACATAGACATTTTCAACCGGAAGTTTAGCAGGAAATTTAAAATTGCACTTTATAAGTTAACCCGGCCGTATTGGCATGTGTTGCAATGTTAAGATTTCATCATTGATATATAAACTATCAGACTGCGTGGTCGGTAGTAGTGGGTTTCAGTAGGCCTTTAAAGCCAATAAAAAGTTGTAACTCTTTATAGGTCCAATTATTATCCTATTTTTCTCCAATAACTGGCAGACTGCAGTCAGAGTCTGAACCCAGAGATTGGAACTCCGTCCAATACAGTCCTGAACCTATAGTTAAGAAATTATTTAAATATTTTAAGTTGTGACATGGTTCTCCTACAAAACCCAAAACCAGTGAAATTGTCACGTTGTGTAAATCGTAAATAAAAACAGAATACAATGATGTGCAAATCCTTTTCAACTTATATTCAATTGAATAGACTGCAAAGACAAGATATTTAATGTTCAAACTTAATTTTTTTTTTTGAAAATAATTATTTACATAGAATTTAATGGCAGCAACACATGGCAAAACAGTTGGCACCGCTGCATTTTTACCTCTGTGTTACTTGGCCTTTCCTTTTAACAACACTAAGTAAGCGTTTGCGAACTGAGCAGACCAATTTTTGAAACTTTTTAGGTGGAATTCTTTCCCATTCTTGCTTGATGTACAGCTTAAGTTGTTCAACTTGTGGTATTTTAGGCTTCAAAATGCGCCACACATTTTCAATGGGAGACAGGTCTGGACTACAGGCAGGCCAGTCTAGTACCCGCATTCTATTACTACGCCACATATGCGCCACGAGACCTAATAGAATAGTGTTTACATCTGTAAACACTGCAGCACGTGTGACGTCATGTCTGTGTGCGGGTCAGATTGCAGTCTGATTAGATATCGCAGTTTTTTTTGTCATGTGAACGACTACATAAAAGCAATTGCACATCCTACCCTGCAGTGTGATTGTAGCCTTTGACAGTTGCTGTCAGGAAATCCACTGAATAATTGAAAACAATCCCATGTAAAACGTTGTGGACCAACGTGGAAGTATTTTTCATACAGACTTATATTCTGGATACAGGTAATAACAGAGTGCATGTACTAGAAATGCCCATATTAGTACAAACCCCGTTTCCATATGAGTTGGGAAATTGTGTTAGATGTAAATATAAACGGAATACAATGATTTGCAAATCCTTTTCAACCCATATTCAATTGAATGCACTACAAAGACAAGATATTTGATGTTCAAACTCATAAACTTTTTTTTTTTTTTGCAAATAATAATTGACTTAGAATTTCATGGCTGCAACACGTGCCAAAGTAGTTGGGAAAGGGCATGTTCACCACTGTGTTACATGGCCTTTCCTTTTAACAACACTCAGTAAACGTTTGGGAACTGAGGAGACACATTTTTTAAGCTTCTCAGGTGGAATTCTTTCCCATTCTTGCTTGATGTACAGCTTAAGTTGTTCAACAGTCCGGGGGTCTCCGTTGTGGTATTTTAGGCTTCATAATGCGCCACACATTTTCAATGGGAGACAGGTCTGGACTACAGGCAGGCCAGTCTAGTACCCACACTCTTTTACTATGAAGCCACGTTGATGTAACACGTGGCTTGGCATTGTCTTGCTGAAATAAGCAGGGGCGTACGTTGCTTGGATGGCAACATATGTTGCTCCAAAACCTGTATGTACCTTTCAGCATTAATGGCGCCTTCACAGATGTGTAAGTTACCCATGTCTTGGGCACTAATACACCCCCATTCCATCACAGATGCTGGCTTTTCAACATATAACAATCCGGATAGTTCTTTTCCTCTTTGGTCCGGAGGACACGACGTCCACAGTTTCCAAAAACAATTTGAAATGTGGACTCGTCAGACCACAGAACACTTTTCCACTTTGTAGCAGTACATCTTAGATGAGCTTAGGCCCAGCGAAGCCGACAGCGTTTTGGGTGTTGTTGATAAACTGTTTTCGCCTTGCATAGGAGAGTTTTAACTTGCACTTACAGATGTAGCGACCAACTGTAGTTACTGACAGTGGGTTTTTGAAGTGTTCCTGAGCCCATGTGGTGATGTCCTTTACACACTGATGTCGCTTGTTGATGCAGTACAGCCTGAGGGATCAAAGGTCACAGGCTTAGCTGCTTACGTGCAGTGATTTCTCCAGATTCTCTGAACCCTTTGATGATATTACGGACCGTAGATGGTGAAATCCCTAAATTCCTTGCAATAGCTGGTTGAGAAAGGTTTTTCTTAAACTGTTCAACAATTTGCTCACGCATTTGTTGACAAAGTGGTGACCCTCGCCCCATCCTTGTTTGTGAATGAATGAGCATTTCATGGAATCTACTTTTATACCCAATCATGGCACCCACCTGCTCCCAATTTGCCTGTTCACCTGTGGGATGTTCCAAATAAGTGTTTGATGAGCATTCCTCAACTTTTTCAGTATTTATTGCCACCTTTCCCAACTTCTTTGGCACATGTTGCTGGCATCAAATTCTAAAGTTAATGATTATTTGCACACAAAAAAAAAGTTTATCAGTTTGAACATCAAATATGTTGTCTTTGTAGCATATTCAACTGAATATGGGTTGAAAATGATTTGCAAATCATTGTGTTCCGTTTATATTTACATCTAACACAATTTCCCAACTCATATGGAAACGGGGTTTGTACATCCACCACACTGTGAGGCATCCAAAACTGCATGCAACCAAGCGTACGGATGCCCTGGTCTTTCGGTGCGCCCTATTTTGTCTTTTTTCTGTGCATTCATCGCATATCTGCATGTTCTTACACCCAAAAAGAGCTTGTCAACATAAGGGCCCGCTTCCCCAACAGACCTACTATCACTTTTTTTGCCATTTGCTGCTGATTTAGTCCATCTTTTGACCAAAAAAGTGAGACGCCGCAGAAGTTGAAATCTAACAGGATCTCCCGTGCTTCTCCGCAGACGTGGATTATGTACGTGGGATTTTCCTTTCCACACGCTAAAAAATGTTGGGTTAAAAAATAACCCAATTTTAACCCAACTGCTGGTTCCGAAAAGGACGAACCCCTTATTTGAGTTATTTTAACTCAACATTTTGGGTTAATTTTTTCAACCCAACTTTTGCGTTGAATTATTTAACCAAGAAGTTGAGTTATGATAACTTAATGTTGGGTTATTCCCAACCAAACTATTGGGTTGCACAATTTAGCGCTCCTTGACCCAATAGTTGGTTACAAATTATACATTTTACTGCTTCCCTACTCGTTCCCAACTACTGATCAAAATTATTTTTATTCCATTAAAATATATTCAAAAGCAAGATATAACAAGAATTGTCGTGTATAATCAGAGTTGTCACGGCGGGGTCACATTTTACTGCGTGGATCGTTCTCCCAGGATGCCGACGGGACTCCAGAGGCAATGTGCAGGTAAGGAAATTATTTATTGTCCATCAATCATGCGGGATACAAACACAAGAGCACCAGTGTGCCGATAGCACGGGAAGCTAACGGAAGCTTAGCTCAGGAACCAAATTAGTAGCCGTCATAACTGTTGCGTGAAAGCAAATAAGAAAGCCAGACTGAGTGTGGCGATGAGCAGGGAATAAGTAGCCCTCTGATTAGTGCCCAGGAGCAGGTGAGCGTCCCCAACACTAATCAGAGGCAGGTGAAAACAATCTGCAGTCATGGCAACTAAAACACAAACCCAGGGGTGCTCAAAACAGGAACTAAGGGAGTCAAAAACTAAACAAACATGACGGATCATGACATTAGTAGTTCTATACAGCAGTGTGTTTCAACCTTTTCTGAGCCAAGGCACATTTTTTTCATTGAAAAAATCTCGAGGCACACCACGAGCAGAAAACATTAAAAAATGAAATCCAGCAGCCGATATTGACAATAAAAAGTTGTTCTCGCAATTGTTGGATATGAATTCAAACCATAACCAAGCATGCATCAATATAGCTCTTGTCTCAAAGTAGGTGTACTGTCACGACCTGTCACATCACACAGTGACTTATTTGGAGTTTTTTGGTGTTTTTCTGTGTGTAGTGTTTTAGTTCTTGTCTTGCGTTCCTATTTTGTTGTTGATTGTCATGTACGGATGTACTTTGTGGACGCCGTCTGCTGCTCCACACGCTGTAAGTCTTTGCTGTCGTCCAGCATTCTGTTTTTGTTTACTTTGCAGCCAGTTCTGTTTTAACTTCGTTTTGCATCGCCATCCCTAAGCTTCAATGCCTTTTCTTAGCGGCACTTGCCTTTTGTTTATTTTTGGTTTAAGCATTAGATACCTTTTTACCTGCACACTGCCTCCCACTGTCGTCTGCATATTGTGATCACGACAAACCATGTTCCTGACATCTACAAAGCAATTAGCTACCTGCTGCCACCTACTGATATGGAAGAGTATTACCCGGTTACTCTGCCGATCTCTACACAGCACAGACACTCAACAACGGCACATTATTTGCGGATTATAATTACTGGTTTGCAAAAAATATTTTTAACCCAATTAGGTGAAATTACATAATCTCCCACGGCACACCAGACAATATCTCACGGTACACTAGTGTGCTGCGGCACAGTGGTTGAAAAACACTGCTATACAGCATGCTCAAATATGTTCATGTACATAAGATGTGTGATTGTAAATAATAAATAATAATAAAATTAACTTCAAGAAAAAAGTACCTTTTTAATAAAAAAAGCCTTTCACCCAAAAGTGCGTTACTCGTTGAAACACAACCCAAAAATGGTTCATAGTTTTGAAAACCCAATAATTGAGTTCAAATAATACCCTTATAACCCAAAAAATAGATTGCTCTTCATAAAAATTACTACAAAATTTAACCCAACACTCGCAACTCATAAATTGGGTTATCAAAATAACCCAGCATTTTTTGTGTGCGATGTCCACTTATTCCACTCGAAGACAGACGAGTTGACACTGTTGATGAGAAGAAACATGGACTTTTTGTGCTTTATGGAGACCTGGTTCTGGGAACAGATCATAGACCGCGCGCGACATCTGTAGGGTTCCTCGGCTTTTTCGCGCTGACCATAAATCGTACTCAGGCAAGACCAATGGCGGTGGCGTCTGTTTGTATGTCAACAGTGGACAGTGCGCTGGTGTGTCTGTAAACTCCCAACATTGTTGCCCTGCTTTGGAATATCGCTTCATAAACTGCAAACCAATCTACTCCCCTTGTGCGTTTGCTTCATTCCTTCTGGCAGCTTTTGCATGTGGAACAAACTTTTCCTGGACTCTTTGATCATTGTGTTTGGGGACTTCAACAAAGGGAATCTCACATTATTAACCATAACCACTTGGCATCCATTGCACCGGTCACCCAGTGCACATCTGCGGTCCCTTCCAAAGTTTCTTGCCCTGGATCTGAGCCGAGGATGTCGTTGTGGCTTGTGTAGCCCTTTGAGACATTTGTGATTAAGGGCTATAGAAGTAAACTTTGATTGATTGTTTCATTGAATCTGAGCCAGGAACGGCCAAAATATAAGCAGTTTATCAAATGCTCCACCAGGGAAGAGAAAATCTTGGATTACTGTTACAGTACAGTGAATGGAGCCTATCCAGCCGTGGCTCAGGCAGCTCTCCGCCTCTCAGATCATCGGATTCCTGCCTACAGACAAAGGCTGAAGCTCGCAAAACACAAAAAAATGTTAAGAGATGGACCAGCGAGACTGTAGAGGTGCTGCGCACGTTTGGAGACAAGAGACTGAGAAGTATTAAAGGCAAGACAACCTGGATGAGTACACGGATGCCGTGACCTCATACATCTACTTCGGTGAATTACAATAATGACAAGCCCTGGTTCACAGGAAAAAGAAGCAACCTTCAAAAGTGGAGACAGAGGCAGCTGCAAGGAGGCCAAATACCGATTTAGCGCCTCGTCGTCCCCCACCTGAAAATCATCACTGCACCCCTCCAGGACCCACTGCAGTTCGCATACAGAGCCAACAGGTCTGTAGACGATGGAGTAGACCTAGCTCTTCACTTTGTTCTCCTGCGTCCGGACTCCCCGGGAACCTAGGGCAGGATCCGGTTCTTGTACTTCAGCTCTGCATTTAGTACCGAGCAAGCTCTCCCAGCTCAATGTCCCCACCTCCACATGTAGGTGGATCACTGACTTCCTGTGTGGGACGCCATGTCCATCAGTGTCTATTGTTACACCATGCAAAGATGAGTGAGGGGAGGCGGCCAAACTGAAGACATTTGTTGGCATTATTACAGCAACAAACTTTCTCATCATCGGTGCGCAGGGGCAAATTAAAAAAGCATTAAAAGTCATTACATGGATTTTGCGTAAAGAAGGCCCTAAAGGGCATTAAAAAGCATTACATTCGATGTTCAAAGGCATTACAAAGTTTTTATACAATAGTGAGACTGGGCCAATTGTAGTAAGTCAATCAATCAAACGGTGTAAGTATTTATTAAAAACAAGGTTGTTTTTTTACAAGTATATTTTAAACATTTTGGCCATCGTAACTATACACGCAGTTTGAACAGTAACACTGTGTTTGCATTTGGGCTGTCCCGATACCAACATGTATTTCTATTAGGAGTGTGGGAAAAAATCGATTTGAATTTGAATCGTGATTCTCACGTTGTGCGATTCAGAATCGATTGTCATTTTGAAAAAATGTATTTATTTATTTATTTTTTTTATTTTTTATTTTTACATTTTTTATTTTTTATTTTTTAATTTTTTATTAATCAATCCAACAAAACAATACACAGCAATACCATAACAATGCAATCCAATTCCAAAACCAAACCCGACCCAGCAACACTCAGAACTGCAATAAACAGAGCAATTGAGAGGAGACACAAACACGACACAGAACAAACCCAAAGTAGTGAAACAAAAATGAATATTATCAACAACAGTATCAATATTAGTTACAATTTCAACATAGCAGTGATTGAAAATCCCTCATTGACATTATCATTAGACATTTATAAAAAAAAAAAAAAAAAGAACAATAGTGTCACAGTGGCTTACACTTGCATCACATCTCATAAGCTTGACAACACACTGTGTCCAATATTTTCACAAAGATAAAATAAGTCATATTTTTGGTTCATTTAATAGTTAAAACAAATTTACATTATTGCAATCAGTTGATAAAACATTGTCCTTTACAATTATAAAAGCTGTTTACAAAAATCTACTACTCTGCTTGCATGTCAGCAGACTGGGGTAGATCCTGCTGAAATCCTATGTATTGAATGAATAGAGAATCCTTTTGAATCGGGAAAAAAATCGTTATTGAATCGAGAATCGTGTTGAAATTGAAAAAAAAAATCGATTTTGAATCGAATCGTGACCCCAAGAATCGATATCGAATCGAATCGTGGGACACCCAAAGATTCACAGCCCTAATTTCTATACTTTTCGATACTTTTCTAAACAAAGGGTACCACGACAAATGGCACTATTGGCTTCATTTTAACAACAAATCCTAAAACATTTTTGGCATTAAATAACATATTGAACAAAATAAAAAACGTATTTTAGTAATAAATAAGCAAATAAGTTACAAAGGCTTCTAATTTGATGTAAACAGTAACATATTGTATCATTTCCCATTGTATTTTTTTCTCTGAAGTATGATGGACAAGCGGTACAAAATGGATGGATTCTAAAAAAGTGTTTTCCATTTACTGTTAATATCTGGTTAAATTATGCTTTAACATGTTCTATCTACATTTCTGTTGAAATGTAATAAGCACTGATTACTTTGTTGTTGGGATACTTTACATACGTTTTTGATGATGCCACACATTTTTAAATATACCGTATTTTCGGACTATAAGGCTCACTTAGAATCTTTTCATTTTCTCAAAAATCGACTCTGGTTGTGCTTACTGACCTCGAAGCAATTTTATTTGGTACATGGTGTAATAAGTGTGACCAGTAGATGGCAGTCATACATAAGAGATACGTGTAGACTGCAATATGATGGCAGATGGTAGTGATGTCATCAAAAAGGCATCACTCATAGGGCTTCTAGTGGCACACTAAATGAATGAATGAAGCATTCGTACGCCGAGATATTGTTCGCACACAGAGGCATATTTGGCTCTATCTACAGATTTGTAGACCGAAAAGAAGGCAAATAGATGCGTTTGTAAATTGAAGTTCCACTGTAAATGAACTGATAGTCAGCAGGGTACCCGACAACATTTTAAGATGACTCGTGAAACCTGCGTGTTACAAAGTGGTGAGTGTATGCACACAGGGGTCGGCAAAAACGTTGAAAGAGCCATATTGGACCAAAATTCAAAAAAGTAATCTGTCTGGAGCCGCAAAAAATTAAAAGACTTGTATAAGTGTTATAATGAAGACAACACATGATGTAGGTGGGTAATTAGCTATATTAGCCTACTATCAAAATATGTCGCAGGCTGACGCAAATCTTCGTTGACAGCAATGTTGAAATGTAATATTTATTTTACACCTTTTTACAACATTGGAAAATATTAGTAAAACTACTCAGAGGGTGAGATAACTCCTGGAAACGACTTAGAATGGCCAAAGGTATAGATGTGTGTGTCCAAGTTAAAGGAAACTGCAGGCTGTCTTCTTCTAATGGATTTATTACAATATTTGCAACATTTGCTGTGGTCTGGAACAACATGGCACACAAACAACTATCAGAAATGCAGCCAATATATGCATACAGATAATGTTTCATGAGACATGCACATATAAATTAACATAAGTAAAGCAAATTAAATGAGCTCAAATATAATCCAATCCAATCCACTTTATTTATATAGCACATTTAAACAACAAGAATGTTTCCAAAGTGCTGCACAGCCATGTTAAAAACAATGTTAAAAACAATATTAAAAACAATATTATGCTCCACCAATGACTGAATAAAAACAAAAAATAAATAAATATAAAACCAATATAAAAATAAATATGATTAAAAACGATTTTAAAGGGTAAAACCAATTAAAACAGTAAATATAAATCAAAATGTATAAAAAAAAACACAGAGGACCACAGAGGACAGAAGACCACACATCTCACGTAGTGTTAAAAGCCAAAGAATACAAGTGGGTCTTAAGACGAGACTTAAAACACTCCACTGTGGAAGCAGTTTGAACATGGAGGGGCAGAGTGTTCCAAAGCTTAGAGCCAACCACAGAGAAGGCTCTGTCTCCCCTGGTTTTAAGTCTCGTCTTGGGCACCACGAGCAGGAGCTGGCTCTCGGACCTCAGAGCCAAATATACCTACAAACGAGGCATAATGATGCAATATGTACATACAGCTAGCCTAAATAGCATGTTAGCATCGATTAGCTTGCAGTCATGGATTGACCAAATATGCCTGATTAGCACTCCATAACAAGTCAATAATGTCAACAAAGGTCACCTTTGCGCATTTACACACAGTATAAAACATTTGGTGGACAAAATGAGACAAAGAAGGAGTGGCATAAAACACATCTTTCTGTGGCAGCGTCGGAGAAAGTTGTCACAGTCCACACAACTGTGAGATCAAGGACCGCTGAAATTAGTTGGACAAAACGGCGCTGCCAAATACTCTCATCAGTGAAGCATAAACACAAACATATTAAACTGTGGGCTTTCTAACAATTAGGAAGGTTTGTGTCGTGTTTGTCCCATATTACAACAGAAAATATATTTTTCACCCCATTTTTTTTTTGTCATTTCCATACATTGTTGAAAAAGCTTGATGGTTCCACCAGGGCGCCGCTCAAGAGCCGCATGTTGCTCTAGAGCCGCGGGTTGCTAACCCCCGGGGTAGGCTTATCTAGACCTGATCAAAGATAGTATTGTGTCCATTTAATTTATTGCTGAAAAACAAGCTCTCGGAACACTTACACTATATTGCCAAAAGTATTTGGCCACCCATCCAAATGATGAGAATCAGGTGTCCTAATCACTTGGCCCGGCCACAGGTGTATACAATCAAGCACTTAGGCATGGAGACTGTTTCTACAAACATTTGTGAAAGAATGGGCCGCGCTCAGGAGCTCAGTGATTTCCAGCGTGGAACTGTCAAACAAATTCTGTCATGAAATTTCCTCGCTCCTAAATATTCCAAAGTCATCTGTCTGCTTTATTATAAGAAAATGGAAGAGTTTGGGAACAACAGCAACTCAGCCAACAAGTGGTAGGCCACGTAAACTGACAGAGAGGGGTCAGCGGATGCTGAAGCGCATAGTGCAAAGAGGTTGCAGACTTTCTGCACAGTCACTTGCTACAGAGCTCCAAACTTCATGTGACCTTCCAATTAGCCCACGTACAGTACGCAGAGAGCTTCATGGAATGGGTTTCCATGGCCGAGTAGCTCTATCTAAGCCATACATCACCAAGTCCAATGCAAAGCGTGGGATGCAGTGGTGTGAAGCACGTCGCCACTGGACTCTAGAGCAGTGGAGACGCCTTCTCTGGAGTGATAAATCACACTTTTCCATCTGGCAATCTGATGGACGAGTCTGGGTTTGGAGTTTGCCAGGAGAACAGTGACATTTGGTGGAGGAGGAATTATGCTGTGGGGTTGTTTTTCAGGAGATGGGCTTGGCCCCTTTAGTTCCAGTGAAAAGTACTTTGAATGTTCCAGGATACCAAAACATTCCATGCTCTGATCCTTGTGGGAACAGTTTGGAGCGGGCCCCTTCCTCTTCCAACATGACTGTTGCACCAGTGCACAAAGCAAGGTCCATAAAGACATGGATGACAGAGTCTGGTGTGGTCGAGCTTGACTGGCCTGCACAGAGTTCTGACCTGAACCCGATAGAACAGCTTTGGGATGAATTAGAACGGAGACTGAGAGCCAGGCCTTCTCGACCAACATCAGTGTGCGACCTCACCAATGCGCTTTTGGAAGAATGGTGGAGAATTCCTATAAACACACTCCGCAACCTTGTGGACAGCCTTTCCAGAAGAGTTGAAGCTGTAATAGCTGCAAAAGGTGGACCGACATCATATTGAACACTATGGGTTAGGAATGGGGTGGCACTTCAAGTTCACATGTGAGTCAAGGCAGGTGGCCAAATACTTTTGCTGTTAGAAACTGAACAAAAGTCACCTTTGTTAGACAAAAACTCTTGAAATGCTGTCCAATAAAAAGCCACCAAGATGGAAGAAGAAGACCATTGTTCTGAATATTTTGAACTGAAGGCAGAGCTGGGTTGGTGGAGGAAGGCGTTGAGGAGCTTTTACAAAGATTATAGTCACCACAACGTCGGGATAACCAGGAATTGATGCATTTAAAATGAGAATGACAAAAAAGGCGAATGTCAGCAGTGATGTTATACCTTTCAGCTTTAGCTGGCTGTCAAAGTGGCGCGTGAGTGATGGGCGGTGATTGAGAAGGACGTTAAAGATGGGGGAAGTCGTGATGACTTGGCGGCCGGGTTGCGAGGAGGACGTGATGGGTGATGGCAGCGCTAAGGAGACGTGCGCCAGAGAAGTGACACCAGCATCTCCCGCTGGCTGGGAGAGACGGGCGGGAGGCGGGAGGCTGAGACCATGCTAATGAGGATGAGCTGCAGCTTTTGGGGAGGAACTTTATCACAGTATCAGCCTCATTCTTCAGTCAATAAGTGAAGTATATTATATTTATATAGCGCTTTTCTCTAGTGACTCAAAGTGCTTTTACATAGTGAAACCCAATATCTAAGTTACATTTAAACCAGTGTGGGTGGCACTGGGAGCAGATGGGTAAAGTGTCTTGCCCAAGGACACAACGACAGCGGAAGCGGGGATCGAACCTGGAACCCTCAAGTTGCATGCACGGCCACTCTACCAGCCGAGCTATACCGCCCCAATAAGCAGCGCTGCCCGTCGCCGGGATGGGAAGACATGTTTAAAAGGGATCCAGGGCCTGTTTATGCTGCTAGCTCACGTAATAGTACTAATATGTTTTAAACAGTCTGAGCCTCAGGCTGCCTGGAAATACATTTGCTCACTTTGGGTCTCAATGTAGTTAATTTTCATTCCTGGGCCTCAAGGACTTCATATGTAGTTCAAACAACACCAAATTAATACAGGTACTGTTAATCAGTACACATGCTCTTGCCTATGTTTTCCCATGTGACTTTGTATGGCAGACCTGGGCAAAATAAGGCCTGTTAAGATTTTAAATCTGGCCCGCCGGACATTCCCAAATATATATTTTTTGATATTTTAAGATGGAAACTGTAGCCGCCAATATGAAGTGCGGTATTGTTTTCAAATGACCATAAGTCTTGAACTATACCAGGGGTGGCAACCTTTACCACTCAAAGAGCCATTTTCACAAATTAAAGAAAACAATGGGAGCCACAAAACTCTTTTGAAATTTAAAAATGAAATAACACTGCATCCATCCATCCATCCATTTTCTACCGCTATTCCCTTCGGAGTCGCGGGGGGCGCTGGAGCCTATCTCAGCTACAATCGGGCGGAAGGCGGGGTACACCCTGGACAAGTCGCCACCTCATCGCAGGGCCAACACAGATAGACAGACAACATTCACACTCACATTCACACACTAGGGCCAATTTAGTGTTGCCAATCAACCTATCCCCAGGTGCATGTCTTTGGAGGTGGGAGGAAGCCGGAGTACCCGGAGGGAACCCACGCAGTCACGGGGAGAACATGCAAACTCCACACAGAAAGATCCCAAGCCCGGGATTGAACCCAAGACTACTCAGGACCTTCGTATTGTGAGGCAGATGCACTAACCCCTCTCCCACCGTGCTGCCCTAACACTGCATACAAAGTTTTTTTTTTGCTTTGTGCTATGTATAAACCAGGGGTCTCAGACACGCGGCCCGCGAGACGTTATTTTGCGGCCCGCACCTTAGTATGTAAATTTAATGTTAGTGCGACCCGCGAGTTTTATATGAATGGCGCTTGACAGCGTCATACTTGCCAACCTTCTCAATTTTTTCCGGGAGATTCCCGTAATTCTGGGCTACTATCCTCTCGAATGTCTGCTTATTTTCACCCAAATAACACTAATTAGGCCGTGCCGTGATGGAACTGCCATTAGCGCCCTCTACAGCCTTACCAGCCTGGTTACATGTTGTAAGCGGCCTCTGCCTGCACACGTAAGTGACTGCAAGGCATACTCGGTCAACAACAATGCAGGTTACACTGAGGGTGGCGATACAAACCACTTTAACACTCTTACTAATATGCGCCACAATGTGAACCCACACCAAACAAGAATGACAAACACATTTTGGGAGAACTTCCGCACTGTAACACAACATAAACACAACAGAACAAATACCCAGAATCCCATGCATCCCCCCCCCCCCCCCCCCCCCCCCCCCCCCCCCAGTTTATAGCATCTAATAGATATACACCATTGGTAAGTTTCCTTGCATTATTACAAAATTTCTCTGTAGGAAATGCCTTCCAACGCATCTTAAATCAACTTCAGGGGGGCAATGCCCCCTGAACCCCCAAAAGGGCCCCCTTTGAACTTTATTTCCGTACTTGAAGCTTCTCCAAGAGCAATGGGGAAGGATGCAGCTGTCAAGCGATCCGTTAAAAACAATTTGCTTGGAATTTCAAAGCGCCAATGGATCCCTGTAATTACTGTAAGAAGAAGCAGAGACACAGGAAGGGGCATGACGGGGGATAAATAATGGATCACAAGCCAGGAAATCGGGCTAATGAGCACGGCCGAGTTGTGAAGGATTTCAAAGAAGTTAGTCGAACTTGTCCACATTGGTGGACATGGAAATTGAAGGGAGGACTGGCAGAAAATTATGAACATTTGTTCCCTTTTACTCGCCATCCTTCGTGGCCACCTTACTATTATTATAAGCAGTAAGTGGATCAAGGCTGAGGAATAATGATCAAAGTCCTTATTAACAACAGACTTATTCTTGAGGACCTTCACAGAAAACATGACCGGAATAAACCAACTAATACGCCAACAACACGCTCGCATCCATCTCGCTTCACAACTCCATTACCGGCTAATAGATGAGGTTTTCTAATGGAAAAATGTGCCTCGTTAAATCACAAGAGTGGGGGGGTCACAATAAAAAATTGGACAGATTGGAAAATTAATTTTGCCGCATGTACACAAGCGTAATTCCATTAAGCAGCTGCGATGCTCGCACGGATGGAAGAGACGGGCTGTGGGAATTTGCCTTGGGTGGGTGTGAGTCATCACCGCAGGTGAAAGATGGAGACGTCAAAGAGGTGACAAGGAAGCGGAGAGAGGGCAGAGAAGTGAGCAAAGAAAAGGTGGCGATTGAGCAACGTAGTGCAGATGAGAGAGGATTAAGAGGGATAACATCACATTGAAGGTGGAATAGATAGGAAGTCGGATGACTGCTCAAAGAGCTCGGACTGTGTTGTCACGCTACATTTCACTTTCTGATCATTTTTTGCTTGATTTCTAAATGGGTCACGGTTCATAGGCTGGTCACCTTTTATAATAATCAATCAAAGTTTATTTATATTGCCCTTAAAGGCCTACTGAAATGACATGTTCTTATTTAAACGGGGATAGCAGGTCCATTCTACGTGTCATACTTGATCATTTTGCGATATTCCCATATTTTTGCTGAAAGGATTTAGTAGAGAACATCGACGATAAAGTTCGCAACTTTTGGTCGCTGATAAAAAAGCCTTGCTAGTAGCGTGACGTCACAGGTTGTGGAGCTCCTCACATCTGCACATTGTTTACAATCATGGCCACCAGCAGCTGAGAGCGACGATTACCCCATTAATTTGAGCGAGAATGAAAGATTCGTGGATGAGGAAAGTGAGAGTGAAGGACTAGAGGGCAGTGGAAGCGATTCAGATAGGGGAGATGCTGTGAGAGGCGGGTGGGACCTGATATTCAGCTGGGAATGACTAAAACAGTAAATAAACACAAGACATATATATACTCTATTAGCCACAACACAACCAGGCTTATATTTAATATGCCACAAATTAATCCACATAACAAACACCTCCCCCCTCCCGTCCATACAACCCACCAATACAACTCAAACACCCACACAACACACTCAAATCCCACAGCCCAAAGTACCGTTCACCTCCGTAAAGTTCATACAGCACATATATTTCCCCAAAGTTACGTACGTGACATGCAGATAGCGGCATGCACGTACGAGTAAACGATCAAATGTTTGGAAGCCAAAGCTGCGTACTCACGGTAGCGTGTCTGCTATCCAACTCAAAGTCCTCCTGGTTGTGTTGCTGCAGCCAGCCGCTAATACACCGATCCCACCTACAGCTTTCTTCTTCGCTGTCTCATTGTTCATTAAACAAATTGCAAAAGATTCACACCAACACAGATGTCCAGAATACTGTGGAATTTTGCGATAAAAACAGACGACTTAATAGCTGGCCACAATGGTGTCCCAATATGTCCGCACAATCCGTGACGTCACGCGCAAACGTCATCATACCGAGACGTTTTCCAGCAGAATATTTTGCGGGAAATTTAAAATTGCACTTTACTAATCTAACCCGGCCGTATTGGCATGTGTTGCAATGTTAGATTTCATCATTGATACATAATCACATTGATACATAATACACATACTACCGACCACCTGCGTGGTCGGGTAGTGGTGGTTCAGTAGGCCTTTAAGACCTCCTGCCACCTCCGACTGCCAGCGCAACGCGACGTAGTACATGTGCGTAAAAAATGCGCGTGTCATAGTCACCTCTGACCTGGAAGTGTATCCTTACCCTGTGTTTCAATGTAGATTATTGCCGCATTTCTTTTAACAGTAAACTTTGCTGGCCTCACCATCAGCAGCTGTTAGACTATTGTAGTGAATCACACCTGAGCCATCATACATGAATCATATCTTTAATGGACGTTTTAAAGTAACCAACCAACAACAGGACACTGTGCTTGTAGGCTGAAATTGGCGGTCATTATTGACGGCCACAACCACTTCATGGCTTCACAGTAGTTACGGAGTACAAAACTAGACGTTGAGTAATCGCTTGACATGCATCGCGGACAATAACTGATAGTCCAAATGCATTCGCTATTTTTCGTAGTCTTCTCTTGTCCACGGTAGCCCGCCTTGTCATTGTCTCTCCTTCGACAAATGGACAAAATGTTTCACTAAGTAGAATCACAGCTGACCTGGACATTGGAAAGTTCTCTCACCGTTCCTCTGGCACAACACACTCGGTGACAAACATATCCCACCAGGCTGCCGATCTTCCAGGCCTTATCCAAAACCGTCGCTCAACATTGCTATGTTGCCGTCTGAGATGTGTCGTATCCAAGATAGCTGCAATCGCCTGTTTCCTTTTCTTAAAGGCTTACTGAAATGATTTTTTTTTATTTAAACGGGGATAGCAGATCCATTTTATGTGTCATACTTGATCATTTCGCGATATTGCCATATTTTTAAAAAAGTTGCGAACTTTAAACGATAAAGTTCGCAACTTTTGGTCGCTGATAAAAAAAGCCTTGCCTGTACCGGAAGTAGCGTGACGTCACAAGTTGAAAGGCTCCTCACATTTCCCCATTGTTTACACCAGCAGCTAGAGCGATTCGGACCGAGAAAGCGACGATTACCCCATTAATTTGAGCCAGGATGAAAGATTTGTGGATGATGAACGTGAGAGTGAAGGACTAGAGTGCAGTGCAGGACGCATCTTTTTCGCTCTGACCGTAACTTAGGTACAAGCTGGCTCATTGGATTCCACACTCTCTCCTTTTTCTATTGTGGATCACGGATTTGTATTTTAAACCACCTCGGATACTATATCCTCTTGAAAATGAGAGTCGAGAATGCAAAATGGACATTCACAGTGACTTTTATCTCCACGACAACACATCGGCGAAGCTCTTTAGCTACGGAGCTAACATAATAGCATCGTGCTTAAATGCAGATAGAAACAGAAGAAATAAACCCCTGACTGGAAGGATAGACAGAAAATCAACAATACTATTAAACCATGGACATGTAACTACACGGTTAATGCTTTCCAGCCTGGCGAAACTTAACAATGCTGTTGCTAACGACGCCATTGAAGCTAACTTAGCAACGGGACCTCACTGAGCTATGATAAAAACATTAGCGCTCCACCTACGCCAGCCAGCCCTCATCTGCTCATCAATACCCGTGCTCACCTGCGTTCCAGCGATCGACGGAAGGACGGAGGACTTCACCCGATCATCCGTGCGGTCGGTGGCTAGCGTTGAATAGCGCGTCTGCTATCCAAGTCAAAGTCCTCCTGGTTGTGTTGCTGCAGCCAGCCGCTAATACACCGATCCCACCTACAGCTTTCTTCTTTGCAGTCTTCATTGTTCATTAAACAAATTGCAAAAGATTCACCAACACAGATGTCCAGAATACTGTGGAATTTTGAGATGAAAACAGAGCTTTTTGTATTGGATACAATGGTGTCCGAATACTTCCGTTTCAACCATTGACGTCACGTGCAAACGTCATCATACATAAACATTTTCAACCGGAAGTTTAACGGGAAATTTAAAATTGCACTTTATAAGTTAACCCGGCCGTATTGGCATGTGTTGCAATGTTAAGATTTCATCATTGATATATAAACTATCAGACTGCGTGGTCGGTAGTAGTGGGTTTCAGTAGGCCTTTAAACGGTGATTTAGCTTGGCTGAAACGAGGCTTAGGCTAAATAATTATTCGTTTAAGGGGTTATCCGGCTTAGTGTAGACACGCCACGACGACACATTTACAAGCTCACAAACTTTTAGGGTTGACTGTTTTTTTTGTTTGTAATGTTTTGCATGCATTCTGCTGATGTGAAGTTGCACCTTTTTTTGGACCTTGGCTGACCTTATTCACAGACGCTTCATCTTCCCCCTTTTTAATTAGTATTCTTCCGTACACTTCGTACTCCCTGTTCACTCGCTGTTTGCTATCCTTCGCTACTTTGTGTTTGACTTGGTGTCTTTAATTCCCCTCCGCTGTGATGAGGAGAAAAGGTCACAGGGAGGAAGGCTTATGCTCTGTTTTAGGACATGCTGTATGTGGCGCACATCTTTGACTTGATCTGACAGAACATGGCAACAGTCAAACTGGGTGTAATGACAAACAATTCTGCAAGGTCCAGTGCTGTTAAACATGTATGGTCTCATCTCTGTTGTACTTAGTATTTTGTGTTAACAACAATAACAATAATAGATTAGATTCTTACAGTATAGGGCTTTTCTAGACACTGAAAGCGCTTTACAGTGAGAACTAGGATTCCAATATTCTTTCAGTGCACATTCACACATTGGTGGAAGTAAGTTACGTGTGGTGGTGTTAAGCTATGTTTGTAGCCATAGCTGCGCCGGGTTCTCCATCAAAAGTCTCTCCGATCACCACCAAACACTCATTGTCAAGTTTTGTGTTGGTTGTCTGTGCTCGTCCCTAACTTGAAAAGGGTTTGACTTTTTGACCAGGGTTGCACTGGGACTTTGCTCTTTTTGACTCCAATGATGGGACAAATCTCTCTTTCTCCTTTTATTTTTGGACTTGATTGTCTCTTTTTCATTGAAATCAACAGTTGCCAGATAAAACAAACTATTGGAGAAGGTGGAAACACACAAAAGCAATTAGGGACCAAACCAAACAAATTACATTTCAATGAACCATTTTTGAAAGTAAAGTGTTTTTAAAAGTACATATACGAACCCTTTACAGCTTGGATTTGACATGAATCATTTAACAACCAATTGGCAACTAAAATCAATTCAAGATATCAAATCAAACATCAAATGAATACAGGTCATCTCACCGTCAGCCACCCTGGTCTCTGCAAACAGTTGGGCACTACTGCACTAGGCAAACTCTTTTAGAGCAGTGTTTGTGGTCCTGAAGTCTGAGCTGGAGCTACAGACTTAAAGGAGGGGTTTTTGCTTCAGGTGAGAGCCTTCCTGATTGCTGAATATCCTTCAGCTGTTGGGAACTTTTGACTGTGATTCCAGTTCTCTCTTCTTGGGGGAAATGGGAGCCAAACTCACATTTTGAAATGAGGCTCCTCCGTTGTTTGGGTGAAGGCTTCTTTGGCCTTGTGTAGAGTTTGCCAAGATATTCATAAACCAGTGTGAGTGACACTGGGAGCGAGTTGAGCAAAGTGTTTTGCCCAAGGACACAATGGCAGTGACTAAGATGGCAGAAGCTGGATTTGTAACAGGAACCCTTAACTTCCAAGTTTTTGATAGCCTCCACAATGAAGCTACTGTTAAACAAAGCACCCTAAGTGCAAACCCCGTTTCCATATGAGTTGGGAAATTGTGTTAGATGTAAATATAAACTGAATACAATGATTTTCAAATCATTTTCAACCCATATTCAGTTGAATATGCTACAAAGACAACATATTTGATGTTCAAACTGATAAACATTTTTTTTGTGCAAATAATCATTAACTTTAGAATTTGATGCCAGCAACACGTCACAAAGAAGTTGGGAAAGGTGGCAATAAATACTGATAAAGTTGAGGAATGCTCATCAAACACTTATTTGGAACATCCCACAGGTGAACAGGCAAATTGGGAACAGGTGGGTGCCATGATTGGGTATAAAAGTAGATTCCATGAAATGCTCAGTCATTCACAAACAAGGATGGGGCGAGGGTCACCACTTTGTCAACAAATGCGTGAGCAAATTGTTGAACAGTTTAAGAAAAACCTTTCTCAACCAGCTATTGCAAGGAATTTAGGGATTTCACCATCTACGGTCCGTAATATCATCAAAGGGTTCAGAGAATCTGGAGAAATCACTGCACGTAAGCAGCTAAGCCCGTGACCTTCGATCCCTCAGGCTGTACTGCATCAACAAGTGTGTAAAGGATATCACCACATGGGCTCAGGAACACTTCAGAAACCCACTGTCAGTAACTACAGTTGGTCGCTACATCTGTAAGTGCAAGTTAAAACTCTCCTATGCAAGGCGAAAGCCGTTTATCAACAACACCCAGAAACGTCGTCTGCTTCGCTGGGCCTGAGCTCATCTAAGATGGACTGATACAAAGTGGAAAAGTGTTCTGTGGTCTGACGAGTCCACATTTCAAATTGTTTTTGGAAACTGTGGACGTCGTGTCCTCCGGACCAAAGAGGAAAAGAACCATCCGGATTGTTATAGGCGCAAAGTTGAAAAGCCAGCGTCTGTGATGGTATGGGGGTGTATTAGTGCCCAAGACATGGGTAACTTACACATCTGTGAAGGCGCCATTAATGCTGAAAGGTACGTACAGGTTTTGGAGCAACATATGTTGCCATCCAAGCAACGTTACCATGGACGCCCCTGCTTATTTCAGCAAGACAATGCCAAGCCACGTGTTACATCAACGTGGCTTCATAGTAAAAGAGTGCGGGTACTAGACTGGCCTGCCTGTAGTCCAGACCTGTCTCCCATTGAAAATGTGTGGCGCATTATGAAGCCTAAAATACCAGAACGGAGACCCCCGGACTGTTGAACAACTTAAGCTGTACATCAAGCAAGAATGGAAAATAATTCCACCTAACACGCTTAAAAAATGTGTCTCCTCAGTTCCCAAACGTTTACTGAGTGTTGTTAAAAGGAAAGGCCATGTAACACAGTGGTGAACATGCCCTTTCCCAACTACTTTGGCACGTGTTGCAGCCATGAAATTCTAAGTTAATTATTATTTGCAAAAAAAAATAAAGTTTATGAGTTTGAACATCAAATATCTTGTCTTTGTAGTGCATTCAATTGAATATGGGTTGAAAAGTATTTGCAAATCATTGTATTCCGTTTATATTTACATCTAACACAATTTCCCAACTCATATGGAAACGTGGTTTGTAAAACAATGCACGGTGCAGTTGTATTTCATTGTGTTTGATGACACCAGTTGGTACAGTGGCGGTAGCTCATGGAGTAACACGTGAACGTCCGGGCCAGGTTCCATTTAAGCGTTATAGTTCATGTCAGGCATCAGGCCATGTCGTTGTCCGGCCATCATACATGCACCACAGAGGGATAAAGAGAAGCTCCCGGAAGGAAGTAATGGTGGGAAATTGATCCAAAGAGCTCCCGTGTAAATGGATCAGATGTTGATTGACTGGGTGCACTCTGTGCAGCTTTTTTGGATGCATCCTTTCACTGGACACTTCATTAGGTATACCACTGAATGAGGTCCATTAGAGAAGCTGTATCTTTGTAAAAATGATGATGCGAAGAGACACACACACACATCTTTTTTTGTATTTTTTTTGGTTTATGGACAATACTGTATGGACTATACATTAATCCGAAAGAATGGATGGCTGCACCACATTTAGCAACTTTAGCTTATTCGTAGTCGTTAAAGGTGTCATTACAATTCTAATGTACATTTCAAGGGGCATTTAAAACCAACATCTAGCTTATGTTACCATTATGGGTTTAACAGAATATATCTTGACAGAATATATATTTTAAATGTCTATATTTCACAACTGCCAATTGTACGGAATAAAAATTGCTTGTCAGCCAGAATAAACTGGCCTTCAGGCTTTTCGTACACACGAACACACCGGGAGCGTTTGCACCAGGACGAAAGTAGTCCCAGGGAAGCAATTAACATTTTGCAGTCATGTTGTTTTTATGATACGTTTTTTTTCCAGGCTGTAGCGTGCACCAGTATTTAAGCCGCACCCATCAAATTTTGGAATAAATAAATAATGATAAATGTGTTATACTTGTATAGCGCTTTTCTACCTTCAAGGTACTCAAAGCGCTTTGACAGTATTTCCACATTCATCCATTCACACACACATTCACACACTGATGGCGGGAGCTGCCATGCAAGGCGCTAACCAGCAGCCATCAGGAGCAAGGGTGAAGTGTCTTGCCCAAGGACACAACGGACGTGACTAAATAAATATTTTACATATATTAGTGGCACATGTAGGCCGGTACCAAAGATTTTGTATATGTTTATTTACATACCTTAAGTGTTTCCAAACTGTGCCTGCAACTTGGTAGTTAAACAGCTGATCAAACAAAACGGAAGTCATGTTCATGGACCCACTCACTACCTGCGAAAGATTGCTCTCCAATCAGCTAAACAGACTCAACACATCCATGGTGACGTTTTGCTTACAACACTAGCTTGATAACATTATGATAACACGTACAAATATGCGTGAAAACAATCCGACAGACTTGACCATCGGAATGGTTTAGTAAGTATGAATCGTGTTAATTATACTGTAAAGCTTACAAATGTTGCTTGGAATGATGACTGAAGAATCATTTTACGTATAATTGCCATGGACTTCCATTTCAAGGGACGAAACAGGAAATACAGTGCAGTGACCAAACTCGTCCAAAAGATGGCGCCATAGCACAAATAACACATCTTTTCAGTGTCTCTGTAGGTGTAATATGAAAACGATTTATTGAATACAAAACATTATGGCCATGAGCGATGAAAAATCCATAAATTAGTTTTATATGCCGCAAGGTTCAAAGCTTGAAAAAAAATTGAATGATAGCTAACGTTAGCAGCAAAACTGTTACGATTGGCGGCTAGCCAGGCATAGGATCCAAAAGTAGAGACAGAGATGACAAATACAAAAATTAGATATTTAATCCAGGAACAAAAGACACACTACAGAGAGTGGAAAACAAGCATAACAAAAAAGGTGAAAGAAGGTCACTGGGAACTGACAAAGTCACAAAGAAACATTAATGCTGAAAGCTGGATACTAGCAACAAAAAGACAAACCAGGAGCCGGAGAGGTCGAAGGTAAGAGGCAACAGATAACAGGCAAAAAAGGCTTAACAAAGAAACTGGAACAGGAGCTAGGGCATGGCTCGGCAGCTTGATGCAGGAACAATCCGGCGTCTAGCATGCCACACAGCTAAGCTTAAGTAAGGCACTAATTGTCAAGCTGGCTTATCGGGATGAGTGAGGGTTCATAGATCCAGGAGCGAGAGATCCAAGAACGTTTTTCAGGTCCATATCCTTTCGAACCGACCAAATATTGCACACTCCTACTCCTCCTTCTGGAGTCCAAAAGGGCCTTTACAGTAAAAACGTCCTGACCATCGATCACCCGTGGAGGAAGAGGCACTACTGAAGGGCTCAGCTGACTGGTGGCAAATGGTTTCAGACTGGGGAAGACTGGGTTGATCCAAAGAGTTTGTGGCAACTGAAGCTTCACGGTGGTAGGGTTCAACACAGCGTCCATCTTGTATGGTACCACAAACTTCAGAGGCAATTTCCCGGGAACACCAGCAAGCAGCAAGTCACAAAATCCATACCTGGTAGTCCGGGGAAGGAACTCTGTGGCAATCTCCCAACTGGCGGTTATGGTCCGCAGTCCTGGACAGAGCAGTATGAGCATCCCACCACACACGATGGGCCCGCTTACATGCAGTTGAATTGTTCCCTCAATTCAGCTACGGACTACCAGGAACAGAAGAGGTGCGCCCTCCAGCCAATGCCTCCACTCCTGCAGCGCCAGAAGGATGGCCAGCAGTTCTCTGCTTCCCACATCATAGTTACCCTCTGCGGGTGTGAGGTGACGAGAAAAGAACGCACATGGGTCGAGCTTTTGGTCGACTGGAGAGCATTGGGCCAGGACAACTCCCACTCCTGAATCTGATGCATCCACTACAACAAAAAATTGGATTACGATTAGGTTGGATAAGAACAGGCGCATTAGTAAATCAAGTTTTAAGGTGTGAAAAAATGCGCTCAGCCTTTGGGGTCCTTACAAAATGTACCTTAGTAGATGTGAGTCTTGTCAGAGGTAGAGTTGCGAAAGAATCTCCTGTAGAAGTTATGTACAGACGCCTAAAAACCTCTGCAAATGCTTTATTGTTGTAGGAGAAGAACCACTGCCTGGATCTTGGCAGTATTGGCTCTAATCTGGTCCTTCTCCACAATTACCCCCAAAGAGGAGACAGGGGAAGAGTGGAACTCGCATTTCCTGGCTTTGACGAATAAGCGGTTCACATTAAATAATTCCACCTGAAATTAAATTCTAAGTTAACGATTATTTGCAGTTTTTCAGTTCGAACATTAAAGATCTTGTCTTTGCAGTCTATTCAATTGAATATAGGTTGACAAAGGATTTGCAAATCATTGTATTCTGCTTTTATTTACGATTTACACAACGTGCCAACTTCACTGGTGTTGGGTTTTGTATATTCATAAGATGCATTCAAGGGAGACAACATAAGTCATACAACCACTAATTGCATCAAATAAAATGACAACTCATACAATGACAACCTACTCAGTGGCCTAGTGGTTAGCGTGTCCGCCCTGAGATCGGTAGGTTGCGAGTTCAAACCCCGGCCGAGTCATACCAAAGACTATAAAAATGGGACCCGTTACCTCCCTGCTTGGCACTCAGCATCAAGGGTTGGAATTGGGGGTTATATCACCAAAATGATTCCTGGGCGCGGCCACCGCTGCTGCTCACTGCTCCCCTCACCTCCCAGGGGGTGAACAAGAAGACGGGTCAAATGCAGAGGATACATTTCACCACACCTAATGTGTGTGTTACTATAAATGGTACTTTAAAGGCCTACTGAAACCCACTACTACCGACCACGCAGTCTGATAGTTTATATATCAATGATGAAATCTTAACATTGCAACACATGCCAATACGGCCGGGTTAGATTAGTAAAATGCAATTTTAAATTTCCCGCGAAATATTCTGCTGAAAACGTCCGGTATGATGACGTTTACGCGTGACGTCACGGATTGTGCGGACATATTGGGACACCATTGTGGCCAGCTATTAAGTCGTCTGTTTTCATCACAAAATTCCACAGTGTTCTGGACATCTGTGTTGGTGAATCTTTTGCAATTTGTTTAATGAACAATGAAGACTGCAAAGAAGAAAGCTGTAGGTGGGATCGGTGTATTAGCGGTTGGCTGCAGCAACACAACCAGGAGGACTTTGAGTTGGATAGCAGACGCGCTACCGTGAGTACGCAGCTTTGGCTTCCAAACATTTGATCACTTGCCCGTACGTGCGTGCCGCTATGTGCATGTCACGTACGTAACTTTTGGGAAATATATGTGCTGTATGAACTTTACGGAAGTGAACGGTACTTTGGGCTGTGGGATTGAGTGTGTTGTGCGGGTGTTTGAGTTGTATTGGCGGGTTATATGGACGGGAGGGGGGAGGTGTTTGTTATGCGGATTAGTTTATGGCCTATTAAATATAAGCCTGGTTGTGTTGTGGCTAATAGAGTATATATATATATGTCTTGTGTTTATTTACTGTTTTAGTCATTCCCAGCTGAATATCAGGTCCCACCCGCCTCTCACAGCATCTTCCCTATCTGAATCGCTTCCACTGCCCTCTACTCCTTCACTCTCACTTTCCTCATCCACCAATCTTTCATCCTCGCTCAAATTAATGGGGTAATCGTCGCTTTCTCGGTCCGAATCGCTCTCGCTGCTGGTGGGAATGATTGTAAACAATGTGCAGATGTGAGGCGCTTCACTACCGGTGACGTCACGCTACTTCTGGTACAGGCAAGGCTTTTTTATCAGCGACCAAAAGTTGCGAACTTTATCGTCGATGTTCTCTACTAAATCCTTTCAGCAAAAATATGGCAATATCGCGAAATGATCAAGTACGACACATAGAATGGACCTGCTATCCCCGTTTAAATAAGAACATTTCATTTCAGTAGGCCTTTAACTTTAACGACGTCATCCGTTTATGAGACAGTGTACCATTTGTAAAATGCATTTAATGCAACATGGAGTTTATAAAGTGTCTAAGCTACAGTACTTTAATGATAAACCACACAGAAAATCGACTTAAAATGTCCACATCAAACAATAAGCAGCGCAAATGCTTCTCAGCACTACCATTAGCATCCTGGAACATTGTGAACAGGTTGAACCTCACATCTCCCCAACCCCTTTTATTTTTATTTCTTTTAAAGTTCACCATTCATTATTTATGTCCACCGTGCGCACACGAGTCAGATTGTATCATCTCTTTGAGACAGCCAGGTTGTTGCTTCATGATTATCATAATGTTGTCAGGAACAGCTTTTGTCATGCACATGTTTAATAATCCGCATCGCCGTGACTAAAAGTTTTACAAGTACACAATAGAGGAGGGAGGATGTGACAGACTGCAAATAAAACATGCATGTGCTGTCTTTAGTGTGATGTGATGACTTTAGAGGCTCACGCTGAAACCATAATATTAAGCACTGCTCCGGCATCCATTTTTTGACATTTTCTTCCCATTTTCTCTGATATTTGACATGACATTTTATGGTTGAGGATTACATGAGACATTTACTGACATGTGAAGGACTGGCAGAGTGGAATGAGCGAGAGAGATGAAGGACCTGTTGAGGTAATGGATGTAGCCTGGAGAGATGTTGGGCATCTTTGCAGCCCACTACATAGAGATAGCACAACCTGGAAGTTGAAAGGCAGTTGGACATTTTGGGGACCAAGCCCTAAGGCATTTTTTGCAGGGATCGTGTAGGAATGCCTTTTTAGTTGGTTTATTCCGGGGTTCGGCAACCCGCGGCTCTCGAGCAGCATTTGGCTCTCTACTTGCTCTCTGGAAAAAAGATGGGGGAAAAATATATTTGTTGTTTTAATAATGATTCTGTAGGAGGACAAACGTGACACAAACCCTCTTAATTGTCAGAAAGCCCACTGTTTATGCTTCACTGATGACCATACTTGCCAACCTTAAGACCTCCGATTCCGGGAGGTGGGGGTGGGGGGGTGGAGTGGGGTGTGGTCGGGGGTGGGGCGATGGCGTGGTTAAGAGGGGAGGAGTATATTTACAGCTAGAATTCACCAACTCGAGTATTTCATAAATATTTCATATATATATATATATATATATATATATATATATATATATATATATATATATATATATATATATATATATATATATATATATGAAATACTTGACTTTCAGTGAATTCTAGCTATATATGTATATATATTTATTTTATTATACATACAAATAAAAGAAATACTTGAATTTCAGTGTTCCGGTGGCTATCCAGTAGATGGCAGTATTGTCCTGATTAAGACTGTCACAACATTGCTGTTTACGGTAGACGGAAACGTGACTGCTGTTGTTGTGTGTTGTTACCGCGCTGGGAGTACGTTAATGAAACTGCCTAACAATAAACTCACATAAGAAACCAAGAACTCGCCCGCGATCATTTTACAGTTATAAGGTGATTGGGCAGGCACGCTGTTTATATCGTGGGAAAGCGGACGTGAAAGCAGACTTTCGCCGCTGTCCCCACTCAGGTCTGCATGGAGCTGGAGGGGGCGTGGCCTCCAGCTCCGGCTGAATTCCGGGAGTTTATCGGGAGAAGATTTCTTCCGGGAGGTTATCGTGAGAGGCGCTGAATTCCGGGAGTCTCCCGGTAAAACCGGGAGGGTTGGCAAGTATGCTGATGACAGTATTTGGCCAGTGCCGTTTTGTCCTAATAATTTTGGCGGCCCTTGAACTCACCGTAGGTGGTTTACATGTACAACTTTCTCCGTCGCTGCCACAGAAAGACGTGTTTTATGCCACTCCTTCTTTGTCTCATTTTGTCCACCAAACGTTTTATGCTGTGCGTGATTGCACAAAAGCGAGCTTTGTTGATGTTATTCACTTGTTGGAGTGCTAATAATCCATGCCAACATGTTATTTAGGCTAGCTGTGTGTACATTTTGCATCATTATGCCTCGTTTGTAGGTATATTTGAGTTCATTTAATTTCCTTTACTTATGTCCTCTGTGTATTTTATTTATATTTGCATGTCTCATGACACATTATCTGTATGTAATATTGGCTGCATTTCTGATTGTGTGCCATGTTTTTCCAGACCACAGCAAACATTACCCAGCTTGCAAATATTGTAATAAATCCATTAGAAGAAGACAGCCTGTCCTTTAACTTGGGCATACTCATCAATACCTTTGGCAGTTTTAAGCCAGTAATTTCCAAGAGTTATCTCACCCTCTGAGACACTAACTTAATGTGTTGCCTTCATTATAACACTTACATAAGGCTTTTAACTTTTTGCGGCTCCAGACAGATTTGTATTTTGTATTTTTGGTCCAATATGGCTCTTTCAAAATGTTGGGTTACAGACCCCTGGTTTATTTGAAAGGGACAAGTTACGTTAATTAACAATGCTGCAAATTCACCATAATTAGCCAAAAGGCTATTTTTCATCTGTTGTTCCCCCCCGTGGACATATCCTAAAATTGTCTCCCAAAAGCAGTAAAAAGATTATAAGATACAAAAGAGCAGTGAAATTAAATGTCACTTTAGAAATCCTGTTTAAAAATACTGTGTACTGTACATAGAGATGGGTACCGATTTCGGTACATTTTTGGCACCGACGGAATCCCACCAGTCCTACCTGCCACCGATTTATGTACAAAACCCAAAACCAGTGAAGTTGGCACGTTGTGTAAATCATAAATAAAAACAGAATACAATGATTTCCAAATCCTTTTCAACTTATATTCAATTGAATAGACTGCAAAGACAAGATATTTAATGTTCCAACTGAGAAACATATTTTTTTTTTTTGCAAATAATCATTAACTTATACTTTAATGGCAGCAACACATTGCAAAAAAGTTGGCACAGGGGCATTTTTACCACTGTGTTACATGGCCTTTCCTTTTAACAAACATTTTTTAAGCTTTTCAGGTGGAATTTTTTCCCATTCTTGCTTGATGTACAGCTTAAGTTGTTCAACAGTCCGGGATCTCCGTTGTGGTATTTTACGCTTCATAATGCGCTACACATTTTTAATGGGAGACAGTTCTGGACTACAGGCAGGCCAGTCTAGTACCCGCACTCTTTTACTATGAAGCCACGCTGTTGTAACACGTGGCTTGGCATTTTCTTGCTGAAATAAGCAGGGGCGTCCATGAAAAATAAGTTGCTTGAATGGCAACATATGTTGCTCCAAAACCTGTATTTCAGCATTAATGGTGCCTTGTGTAAGTTACCCATGCCTTGGGCACTAATACACCTCCATACCATCACAGATGCTGGCTTTTGAACTCTGGGTGTTGTTGATGAATGGCTTTCGCTTTGCATAGTTTTATGCATATTATGGACTGTAGATGGTGAAATCCCTAAATTCCTTGCAATAGCTCGTTGACAAATGTTGTTCTTAAACAATTTGCTCATGCATTTGTTCACAAAGTGGTGACCCTCGCCCCATCCTTGTTTGTGAATGAATGAGCCTTTCATGGAAGCTGCTTTTATACCCAATCATGGCACCCACCTGTTCCCAATTAGCCTGTTCACCTGTGGGATGTTCCAAATAAGTGTTTGATGGGCATTCCTCAACTTTCTCAGTCTTTTTTGCCACTTGTGCCAGCTTTTTTGAAACATGTTGCAGGCATCAAATTCCAAATGAGCTAATATTTGCAAAAAATAACAAAGTTTTTCAGTTTGAACGTTAAATATCTTGTCTTTGTAGTCTATTCAATTGAATATGAGTTGAAAAGGATTTGCAAGTTATTGTTGTCTGTTTTTATTTACAATTTACACAACGTACCAACTTCACCGGTTTTGGGTTTTGTAATTAAGTAAGGCTCCACTTTTTAAAAAATGTGCCAGCTTGATGCTACTATACATTATCTTTGGAATTGACTTGCTACTGATGAGCATTAGCAATTTTACATGGTGATTTCAACACCTTTAAATTTTACATATTTTGTATTTTCATTGTGTCTGGCCATCTTCAAATCAAGTCCCTCCAGTGGTTGGCGCAGGTGAGTGCGGCTGAGCTTGGTTAAGCCAGGTCGTCTACAGTAGTGGTCCCCAACCACCGGGCCTCGGGTACCGGTCCGTGGATCGATTGGTACCGGGCTGCACAAGAAATAATAATTAAAAAAAAATATATATATATATATATATATATTTATTAATTTTTTTCATTAAATCAACATAAAAAACACAAGATACACTTACAATTAGTTCACACAAATGGGTTGTTTATTTCTGTTGTTAATATTTCTGGTTCCTACATTATATATCAATATATATCTATACAGTCTGCAGGGATTAAATCCATAAGCACACATGATTGTATTTTTTTAAGGCGGTCCGGTCCGCAGTGACAAAAAGGTTGGGGACCACTGGTCTACAGTACACCCCCCGCTCCAACTCATGAGGTGTTCCATGGTCTGGAGCTCTCCACATGTACATGTGTCTGATGTTGCCAGCTTGCACCTCTTCATGGACGCGCAGGCTGTTCAGGATTTTCCAGACGGCCCAAGAGTGATCATTGCCGGTAGCGAGGCATTCATCAGGGGTGATGCTTCTTTCCCTCCATTAAGTGGTCTGGCTGCCAAGGCTGCTCCATCGCGTTTGCCATTCAGTTGTTTTGGAGGTGAGTCTCCAGGGTTTAGGTCTTGTCCATGAAGCTTTTCCTGGAAGAAAGGCGTTTCTGGGTGACAAAGTGCTCATGGAGTAGGTGCGGGTTGTCTTTGAGTTTTTTTTTCTGCGCTCGGCCTGTGTAGTGACTGTTCTGCGGATGTCAAGGGGGCGATACTAGAGAGGGCGTGAAGACAGTGAACACGGTTTGTCTCGATGCACTCTGTCACTGGTCTCGTTAAGGATGGTGTCTAGATTATGTGCGCAGCGTGACCTGCTCCATGGTGGCCAGGTCTATTCTGCAACAGAAAAGCACAAAGACAGACTGGACGCTACCAGACTGCAAAACATCACCCAGAGGGTTTTTATTTTTGTTTTGCAGTTTTCTTTTTTTTAATGAAAACTACAACTCAGATGCATGTTACAATCAAACAGCTGGTGTGTAATAAATACAATACTTACAGTACAAACACTTTGTAGGGCGCAACCGAGACGAGACAGCAAAGACTGAGCTGGCTAGCTAACACACCATAAACTAGTGTTGTCCCGATACCAATATTTTGGTACCGGTACCAAAATGTGTTTCAATACTTTTCGGTACTTTTCTAAATAAAGGGGACCACACACAATTGCATTATTGGCTTTATTTCATAAAACAATCTCAGAGTACATTAAACATATGTTTCTTATTGCAAGTTTGTCCTTAAATAAAATAATGAACATACTAGACAACTTATCTTTTATTAGTAAGTAACCAAACAAAGGCTCTTAATTTAGTCTGCTGACATATGCAGGAACATATTGTGTCATTTATCATTCTATTATTTTATCTAAATTATGAGGGACAATCTGTAAAAATGTATTATTTATCTACTTGTTCATTTACTGTTAATATCTGCTTACTTTCTTTTTTAACATGTTCTATCTACACTTCTGTTAGAATGTAATAATCACTTATTCTTCTGTTGTCTGGATGCTTTACATTAGTTTTGGTTGATACCACAAATTTGGGTATCAATCCGATACCAAGTAGTTACAGGATCATACATTGGTCATAATTTAAGTTATGTGTCCAGGGACATATTTCCTGAGTTTATATACATAATATACTTTTTTTTAAAACGAAATAAGATTTTGTGATGCTAAAAAATATCGATGTAATCATAGTAGTATCGACTGTACACTCCTGTACTTGGTATCATTACAGTGGATGTCAGGTGTAGATCCACCAATGGCATTTGTTTACATTGTGACACCGGTGAGCTACGGTGTGTAGTGAAGCATGTTTAGCTATTCCTCGTCCTGCAGGGATGATACTTGTAAGAAACTTACTTTATTTGTCGCCATGGCGGCGAGGATTAGTGATTTAGAAGTAGCTAAAACACTGCAGATTAATTTGTATTGCGGTACTATACTAATACCGTACAACCCTACCATAAACTATACACTACTACCATCTAACGTCTTGGACCTGCAACTGCAATTGAGATTCAGAAATGTTTGAATAAAACATGATAAAACAACTGGACAGCAGTTATCACAGTCAGTTCATTTGTTGCAATAAAAATGTAATTTTATTATCAAAAATAGAGACTGCCGATATTATTGGCCGATAAATGCTTTAAAATGTAATATCGGAAATTATCTGTATCGGTTTCAAAAAGTAAAATGTATGACTTTTTAAAATGCCGCTGTACGGAGTAGTACACGGACGTAGGGAGAAGTACAGAGCGCCAATAAACATTAAACGCACTGCCTTTGCGTGCCGGCCCAGTCACATAATATCTACGGCTTTTCACACACTCATGTTGACTGAGGCAAACTTGGTCAACAGCCATACAGGTCACACTTGAGGGTAGCCGTATAAACAACTTTAACACTGTTACAAATATGTGCCACACTGTGAACCCACACCAAACAAGAATGACAAACACATTTCGGGAGAACATCCGCACCGTAACACAACATAAACACAACAGAACACATACCCAGAACCCCTTGCAGCAGTAACTCTTCTGGGACGCTGCAATATACACTGGACATCTCTAAACAAAAAACATTATTATTTATTAGCACATACAAAAGTAACGAAAATTGGTACCAGTGAGTACCGGTATCGAGTCCCAAGTACCAGAATTGGTACCGTATCAAATGTAAACGGTACCCATCCCTAACTGTACATGTAAAATAGGTTTAAATGGTAAATGGGTTATACTTGTATAGCGCTTTTCTACCTTCAAGGTACTCAAAGCGCTTTTGCCACTATTTCCACATTCACACACTCACACACATTCACACACTGATGGCTGGAGCTGCCATGCAAGGCGCTAACCAGGACCCATCAGGAGCAAGGGTGAAGTGTCTTGCTCAAGGACACAACGGACGTGACTAGGTTGGTAGAAGCTGGGGATTGAACCAGGAACCCTCAGGTTGCTGGCACGGCCACTCTCCCAACCGCGCCACGCCGTTCCCCAGTGGGTTTGAGGGGCAGGAACTGGGCTGGCAGACAAAACCGACACAAACACATCCAACTTTGCAAAAATGTCTTCTTTGTTTGCAATTAAAATGTTGTAACAAAGCACCAATTCCAAAAATACTCAATCCCTCTCTAGTTACCATTGCTTATTAGCAACAAAGGAAGCAAACAACCTACACTACCGTTCAAAAGTTTGGGGTCACATTGAAATGTCCTTATTTTTGAAGGAAAAGCACTGTACTTTTCAATGAAGATAACTTTAAACTAGTCTTAACTTTAAAGAAATACACTCTATACATTGCTAATGTGGTAAATGACTATTCTAGCTGCAAATGTCTGGTTTTTGGTGCAATATCTACATATGTATATAGAGGCCCATTTCCAGCAACTATCACTCCAGTGTTCTAATGGTACAATGTGTTTGCTCATTGGCTCAGAAGGCTACTTGATGATTAGAAAACCCTTGTGCAATCATGTTCACACATCTGAAAACAGTTTAGCTCGTTACAGAAGCTACAAAACTGACCTTCCTTTTAGCAGATTGAGTTTCTGGAGCATCACATTTGTGGGGTCAATTAAACGCTCAAAATGGCCAGAAAAAGAGAACTTTCATCTGAAACTCAACAGTCTATTCTTGTTCTTAGAAATGAAGGCTATTCCACAAAATTGTTTGGGTGACCCCAAACTTTTGAACGGTAGTGTAAATCAAGACAAGTTAAGTGTCTCGGTTTCTCACCAGAAAACATTGCCCCTAGAATTGAATGGTGGTTGTAGAACTTTGAAAGACTCGTGACGGGTCCTCAAGGGATTGCGTAGTGATTACAGTAAACCCAAGCATAAACTAGCTGGAGCAACAACACAGGGATAAAAGAGCCGCAAGCGGCACCAGAGCCACAGGATTGCAGACCCCTGGCTCTAGACCTTACAGTTGAGGCCATGTAGCACTGAATGCAAGTGAAGGGTAAAGGGAACTCACAAATGAGCAGAGAACCGGAATTAAGGCACTTTTGGCGGCTGGATGGAGTTGCAGAAGGATTGGTGCTGAGATCAAATGTAGCCTCAGCACCGTTAAATACACCCGAGATCAAGGGTGTCCAAACCTTTTAACTCCAGGGCAAAAAAAATAAAATGGTCGGGGGCCGAAAGCGGACTGCATGTAAAGTAACTGTGTGTATATATATATATATATATATATATATATATATATATATATATATATATATATATATATATATATATATATATATATATATATATATATATATATATATATACACACACACAATACAGGCCATGGACACACCTTCTCCTCATTCGATGTGTTGTCTCTATTTTCATGACTATTTACATTGCAGATTGTCACTGAAGTCATCAAAACTATGAATGACCACATGTGGAGTTATGTACTTAACAAAAAAAGGAGAGATAACTGAAAACATGTTTTATATTCTAGTTTCTTCAAAATAGCTACCCTTAGCTCTGATTAATTTTCCGCACACTCTTATCATTCTCTCGACGAGCTTCAAGAGATAGTCACCTGAAATGGTTTTCACTTCACAAGTGTGCTTAAAGCTCATCGAGAGAATGCCAAGAGTGTGCAAAGCAGTAATCAGAGCAAAGGGTGGCTATTTTGAAAAAAACTAGAATATAAAACATGTATATACACACATATATATATATATATATGTATATATATATATATATATATATATATATATATATATATATATATATATATATATATATATATATATATATATATATATGATGCATTTATATGTTCATGTATGTATGCATGTGTGCATACAATATATATACTTATTCAGTTCTGAAGTATGTGTACTTATATACAGTCGTGGTCAAAAGTTGACATACACTTGTGAAGGACATAATGTCATGGCTGTCTTGAGTTTCCAATCATTTCTACAACTCACATACTTGTTGGTCACAAAAAACATTCATGACGTTTGGTTCTTTTATGAAGTTATTATGGGTCTACTGCAAATGTGACCAAATCTGCTGGGTCAAAAGTATACATACAGCAATGTTAATATTTGCTTACATGTCCCTTGGCAAGTTTCACTGCAATAAGGCGCTTTTGGTAGCCATCCACAAGCTTCTGGTTGATTTTTTGACCACTCCTCTTAACGAAATTGGTGCAGTTCAGCTAAATGTGTTGGTTTTCTGACATGGACTTGTTTCTTCAGCATTGTCACATGTTCTCAATGGGGTTTAAGTTAGGACTTTAGGAAGGCCATTCTAAAACCTTAATTCTAGCCTGATTTAGCCACTCCTT
Source organism: Entelurus aequoreus (assembly GCF_033978785.1). Taxonomy (NCBI): domain Eukaryota; kingdom Metazoa; phylum Chordata; class Actinopteri; order Syngnathiformes; family Syngnathidae; genus Entelurus; species Entelurus aequoreus. Next base: position 44,085,216 of record NC_084742.1, on the reverse strand, counting down.
TACCACTTTTGACGTGTGTTTGGGGTCATTGTCCTGTTGGAACACCCAACTGCGCCCAAGACCCAACCTCCGGGCTGATGATTTTAGGTTGTCCTGATAAGGTTGGAGATAATCCTCTTTTTTCATTGTCCCATTTACTCTCTGTAAAGCACCAGTTCCATTGGCAGCAAAACAGGCCCAGAGCATAATACTACCACCACCATGCTTGACGGTAGGCATGGTGTTCCTGGGATTAAAGGCCTCACCTTTTCTCCTCCAAACATATTGGTGGGTATTGTGGCCAAACAGCCCAATTTTTATTTCATGTTACCACAGTACTTTCCTCCAGAAGGTCTTATCTTTGTCCATGTAATCAGCAGCAAACTTTAGACAAGCCTTAAGTGGTCGTTTCTGGAACAAGGGCTTCCTTCTTGCATGGTAGCCTCTCAGTCCATGGTGATGCAAAACACGCTTGACTGTGGACACTGACACCTGTGTTCCAGCAGCTTCCAATTCATTGCAGACCTGCTTTTTGGTGGTTCTCGGTTGACACTTGATCATCCTGACCAATTTTCTGTCAGCAGCAGGTGATAGCTTGCGTTTTCTTCCTGATTGTAGCAGTGACAAAACTGTGCCATGCACTTTATACTTACGAACAATTGTCTGCACAGTTGCTCTTGGGACCTTAAGCTGCTTTGAAATGGCTCCAGGTGACTTTTCTGACTTCTTCAAGTCAATGATTCGTTTTTTTAGATCTGTGCTGAGTTCCTTTGACTTTCCCATTGTCGCGTTTGTAACCGAGTCTAATGACTGCATCACATGAGACCTAATTAAATGGGCTCAGAGAAGTCAACAGGTGTCGTCAATCATAATCACTCACATGAAGTTAAGAGGCCATGCCATGAAGCTAATTTGATTTGATTGTAACTTTTCTACATCACCAAAATTGATCATGTATGTTGCTGTATGTATACTTTTGACCCAGCAGATTTGGTCACATTTTCAGTAGACCCATAATAAAGTCATAAAAGAAGCAAACTTCATGAATGTTTTTTGTGACCAACAAGTATGTGCTCCAATCACTCTATCACAAAAAAATAAGAGTTGTAGAAATTATTGGAAACTCAAGACAGCCATGACATTATGTTCTTTACAAGTGTATGTAAACTTTTGACCATGACTGTATGTTGTATTTTATATTGCTACTATGGTACATTTTTAGTCTACTTTATACCTGCATTATCCTTTCCATCCTTTGTAACTGAGCTACTTTGTGGAACAATTTCCCTTGTGGATCAATACAGTTTGTCTAAGTCTGAGTCTAAGTAAAGGCGCATGAGCACTCAAAACAAAATGTGAAGTTAATCTGCTAATGTACGTGATTAAAGGCCTACTGAAACGCACTACTACCGACCACGCAGTCTGATAGTTTATATATCAATGATGAAATGTTAACATTGCAACACATGCCAATACGGCCGGGTTAGATTAGTAAAGTGCAATTTAAAATTTTCCGCAAAATATTCTGCTGAAAACGTCTCCGTATGATGACGTTTGTGCGTGACGTCACGGATTGTAGCGGACATATTGGGACAGCATTGTGGCCAGCTATTAAGTCGTCTGTTTTCATCGCAAAATTTCACAGTATTCTAGACATCTGTGTTGGTGAATCTTTTGCAATTTGTTTAATGAACAATGAAGACAGCAAAGAAGAAAGCTGTAGGTGGGAAGCGGTGTATTAGCGGCCGCCTGCAGCAACACAACCAGGAGGACTTTGAGTTGGATAGCAGACGCGCTACCGTGAGTACGCAGCTTTGGCTTCCAAACATTTGATCGCTTGCCCGTACGTGTGTGCCACTATGTGCATGTCACGTACGTAACTTTGGGGAAATATATGTGCTGTATGAACTTTACGGAGGTGAACGGTACTTTGGGCTGTGGGATTGAGTGTGTTGTGCGGGTGTTTGAGTTGTATTGGTGGGTTATATGGACAGGAGAGGGGAGGTGTTTGTTATGCGGATTAATTTGTGGCATATTAAATATAAGCCTGGTTGTGTTGTGGCTAATAGAGTATATATATGTCTTGTGTTTATTTACTGTTTTAGTCATTCCCAGCTGAATATCAGGTACCACCCGCCTCTCACAGCATCTTCCCTATCTGAATCGCTTCCACTGCCCTGTAATCCTTCACTCTCACTTTCCTCATCCACAAATCTTTCATCCTCGCTCAAATTAATGGGGTAATCGTCGCTTTCTCGGTCCGAATCGCTCTGGCTGCTGGTGGCCATGATTGTAAACAATGTGCAGATGTGAGGAGCTCCACAACCTGTGACGTCACGCTACTTCCGGTACAGCCAAGACTTTTTTATCAGAGACCAAAAGTTGCGAACTTTATCGTCGATGTTCTCTACTAAATCCTTTCAGCAAAAATATGGCAATATCGCCAAATGATCAAGTATGACACATAGAATGGATCTGCTATCCCCGTTTAAATAAGGAAATTTCATTTCAGTAGGCCTTTAACGCGATCGTTTTTGTGGTTGATCGCATGATTGAACCGAGGATCTGAAACGCTATCCTCACCAAAATGTATTGAAACAAAGAATTTGCAATCCAACCCGTCAATGAAAAATAATATTAGCTTTTGTAAAGGTGTGTGTGCCGAAGGGAGCCGGGCATTTTGTATTCTGTGGTGCATTAATGTGAATAACACGAACATTTAATGTCAGCCTTTCTCCCAACAAGGCAATTACTGATGTTTTTTTCTCCCTTGCTTTTTATTTATTTATTTATTTTTTTTAGAACACTTGTCACAGGTAGGAAAGTGGTGAAGATGTGCTGTATTGAAATGATGTGTATTGAAAGTGAGGTTGGCGGAGGGCTATGAAAGGAGACGGAAAGAAGGTGAGGAGAGATTAGAGAGTGTTGTGAGTGTCTGCAAAGGTGAATAGGCCTTAATTGATAGAAGATTCCAAAAGCGAGGATAGGAGGGAAATAAAAAGAGGGCAAGAGTGGCAACAGCTTTTCTATTGCTCATTTGGGTCATTATACCGCCGTCTGTGCACACTCACACATACGAAGCATTGAAAGAAAAAAAGACCATTTGGGTGCAGGTCGGGGTTGAAAGTAGTTATCACGTGCTCCTAAGAGATGCTCCTGATTGCCAGAACACCTTTTAGACTCGGTGGCCTGTAATTATTCTGCTCACACATAGAGTAAGGCTTTGTTAGCCTAAAAAAAAAAAAAAAAAAAAAGTGAATCAGATGGAGTTGCAAAAGAGTGGAAATGAAAGGATAAATAACGGCATAGACGGTCTGGGGACTGACGGAGGCTGAGGTCAATAATGGTTTTTGAGAGATGAGGGGAGCGAGAAAGGGGGAAAAAATCATTGTCAGTATACAGAAAGGAAATGAAGGTGAAAGTGGAGGTATAGAAAGGCAATTGAAATAGGACAAGAATGGACGGAGAGATATTTTTTTTGGGTTCAGGTACAAGCAATAAATAGAGGCCCTTACTTAGAGTTAACCATCTATAATTATTTTTAGGGCTATCAAATTATCACATTATTTACGATAAATTAATTACAGTCATATTTCAATCAATCAATCAAAGTTTACTTATATAGCCCTAAATCACGAGTGTCTCAAAGGGCTGCACAAGTCACAACGACATCCTCGGCTCAGATCCCACATCAGGGCAAGAAAAAACTCAACCCAATGGGATGACAATGGGAAACCTTGGAGGGAACCGCAGATGTGGGGGACCCCACCCCCTGGGCGACCGGTGCAATGGACGTTGAGTGGATCTTGCATAATAGTGTGAGAGTCCAGTCCATAGTGGATCTAGCATAATAGTGTGAGAGTCCAGTCCATAGTGGATCTAGCATAACAGTGTGAGAGTCCAGTCCATAGTGTATCTAGCATAATAGTGTGCGAGTCCAGTCCATAGTGCATCTAGCATAATAGTGTGAGAGTCCATTCCATAGTGGATCTAGCATAATAGTGTGAGAGTCCAGTACATAGTGGATCTAACATAATAGTGTGAGAGTCCAGTCCATAGTGGATCTAGCATAACAGTGTGAGAGTCCAGTCCATAGTGGATCTAGTTAATAGTGTGAGAGTCCAGTCCATAGTGGATCTAACATAATAGTGTGAGAGTCCAGTCCATAGTGGATCTAGTTAATAGTGTGAGAGTCCAGTCCATAGTGGATCTAACATAATAGTGTGAGAGTCCAGTCCATAGTGGATCTAGTTAATAGTGTGAGAGTCCAGTCCATAGTGGATCTAACATAATAGTGTGAGAGTCCAGTCCATAGTGGGGCCAGCAGGAGATCATCTTGAGTGGAGACAAGTCAGCAGCGCAGAGACGTTCCCAACTGATGCAAAGATGAGTGGTCCCCCCTGGGTCCCGACTTTGGACAGCTAGCGCGTCATCTGTGGTCACCGAATCTGTGCCCCCCTTCTCCACGAAGGAGAAAAGAAACTGCAAATCAACTGGTCTAAAAGGGGGGTCTATTTAAAGGCTAGAGTATACAAATGAGTTTTCTACTGAGGTAGCATCTCTAACTGTTACCGGGAGGGCATTCCATAGTACTGGAGCCCGAATAGAAAACGCTCTGTAGCCCGCAGACTGTTTTTGGGCTCTGGGAATCACTAATAAGCCGGAGTTCTTTGAATGCAGATTTCTTGCCGGGACATATGGTACAATACAATCAGCAAGATAGGATGGAGCTAGACCGTGTAGTATTTTATACGTAAGTAGTAACACCTTAAAGTCACATCTTAAGTGCACAGGAAGCCAGTGCAGGTGAGCCAGTATATGTATATAGGTAGGTATATATGTATATAGGTATATACAGTATAGGCGCAATATGATCAAACTTTCTTGTTCTTTGCATTTTGTACTAACTGTAATCTTTTAATGCTAGACATAGGGAGGCCCGAAAATAATACGTTACAGTAATCGAGACGAGACATTTCGTTATTGAGACGTAATCGCATTAATCTAATTTTTTATTCTCTAAAGTTACTGTCTCTGTAAGCCTGCGGGCAACAACACTATCAACATGGTAAAAATACAAAATGGTAAAATGGGTTATACTTGATTAGCGCTTTTCTACTTTCAAGGTACTCAAAGCGTTTTGACACTATTTACACATTCACCCATTCACACACACGTTCACACACTGATGGCGGGAGCTGCCATGCAAGGCCCTAACCACCACCCAGAGGTGTGGACTCGAGTCACATGACTTGGACTCGAGTCAGACTCGAGTCATGAATTTGATGACTTTAGACTCGACTTGACAAAATGTAAAGAGACTTGCAACTCGACTTAGACTTTAACATCAATGACTTGTGACTTCACTTGGACTTGAGCCTTTTGACTTGACATGACTTGCTACTTTCCCCAAAACCCAAAGATTAAAAAGTTATACAGGAGCGCTCCGTATTTTTCATTTTCTTCTTCTGTGTCTATCAGCGTGTGTGCTGCGTGTCAGCGTGTGTGCTCTCAGTACAACAGCCAATCAAATTACATCTACGTTGTTTTCATCCCACAGCATTCATCCAATCAAATTGCAGGACAACCACCGAACAAGAGTTGTCAAACAACGCGCCAGTGAGAAAGATTTATACCAACGCTGGTTTCGTTCGGGTATAAAAACTACGACTTGGTCAACAAAAAAACAAATTGCAGTATGCTAAACATGCAGTTTGAATATTACAGACGGAGACGCAACAACTTCCAACTTTGTTCGACATTTGAAGTTGCACAAAGAAGGGTACGTTTTGAATGTAAGATAACGTTTATTGGCTAAGTAACGTGACTTTTATTTGCTGTGTAGTTAAATGAGTGAGGCTGTAAACTCACTGCTAACGCTACTACCATAGACATCTTCTAAGGGTACGCAGCATCGAGCGCTACTGCCTAATGGCGAAGACGAAACGCGTGGCCGCCATCTTGGAGTGGTGATCCGCTCCACTCAGTGCAATTCATTTGGCAGGAGCAATGAACTGTCAGCGCATTTTAATTCATTTTACCTCACTGAATACCACTGATTCTCACACGTTTTTTTGTCATACGTGTAGCTATGATAAAGGACACATGTTTTGGCGTGTTTTATTATTCATAGTTTGCTTAACAGTAATAGAATAATCGTATATGCTATAAATGACCAGACGTCCGAGATCAAAACTGGGAATATAATACCAGAGAAGGGGGAAACAAACGGTCAGCTATTTTTAAGTTGAAGAAACAATATGATTAGGTTATATATACATGCATATATCCTACATAAACAATGTATGAATACATTAGATATCTATATATCTTATAGACTGTATCTCTGTTGCTGCAGCAGCAGAGAGTTTATTCTGTCTTGACACTTTGTATTGATATTTTGTATTACATTCTTCCCTTAAATGATCATGTTTACAGTGATTGTTATATATGTATTTTTTATGTATGTCGCTTTGGATAAAAGCGTCTGCCAAATACTTAAACATAAACATCTGAACGTCTTTATATCAGCTAAAACCACCAACTTGTTTCACTGGATTCAGAATAAAACCAAATGCTGTCTTACCCATCAATGTTAGTATTTGAATATTGTTACTTGAAGACTTATTCCTGGTTACAATTATACTGTTAAGAAAGTATTGTCTTATATTTTGCCTAAAATGAGAATGCATCATAATCAGTGGTGGCTGGTGAATTTGGTTCTAGGTGGGGCTGAAAGTTTGTAAACCAAACCCCTGTAGGGGGGTCATCCTCCCCCAGAATATTTTTTTGTGATTTTCACATACAAATATTGAAGATTTTTGCTCCTTCTCAACTCTGTGCTAATATTATTTTCACAAAATACAACCAGTATTACATTAATGTCAAATCTTACTTGTGAAAAGTAATCCCCCGATTCCTATTTTCAACAGTCCGCTCATTTGAGCAGGAAAATGCTGAACACCATCTTTGTTTTCTACCTGTCAACTGTCAGTTTAGGCTGCTCGCCGGCTCCTCATCACCACTTCAAGATGGCGGCCAAATTACTCGCGTCACAGCAGCCAATCTACTGCATTTACTTGTAAGATGTCTATGGTTATAACGTCATTGCAAACACGGCGATCTGTTGCGTCCACTGCAGTTCGCTACCTTATTCATACTTTTGGTTGTTATCATCACTTCAGTCATCAACAATTGAGAACAGAGAAATGGACATTGAAACAGTGTAGGTCTGACTTGGTAGGATATGTACAGCAAGTAGTGGACATAGAGAGAGAAATCAGAAAGCATAAGAAAAAGTATCTACATTTGATTATTTACATTTGATTATTTACAATCCGGGGAGGGTGTTAGTTTAGGGTTGTAGTTGCCTGAAGGTGTACTTTTATTGCGGTTGGTTGGTAGAAGGTGGGGATCGAACCAGAAACCCTCAGGTTGCTGGCATGGCCACTCGCCCCAACTGCACCACGCCGTCCCCATGCGACATAAGAAAAAAAATATAGCCACGGCAAAAAAGAAAATAAGGAAAATATAGGAAATAAGTTACCCCCAGTGTACGGGAGGCACATGGCGTATGACCAATAGTTGCATTAGAGAAAGTGCATGGACACTGCGACATCACACGTGGGTGTGAGAATACAAAAAAAGCGCACTATAAGATGCACTTGAATTTTTTCTCTTTTTTTTCCTCTCAAAACTCGACAGTGCGCCTTATAACCCGGTGCACCTAATATACAGAATAATTCTGGTGTTGCTTATCGACCTCAAAGGAGTTTTATTTGGTACGTGGCGCAATGATACGTGTGACCAGTAGATGGCAGTCAAACATAAGAGATACATGTAGACTGTAATATGACTCAAGTAAACAACACCAACATTTTAAATGTTCCATTGAAAATATAGAACATTACACACGGCGCTCAAAAATCTATCAAAATGTTTTAGTACAACTTTGGTAAGCTATAAAGCTGCACCGCTTGATGGATTGTCGGCGCATTAAACATACGAGTATTATTATGGTGTGTGTATAAGGTAAGACATATTATCTGGCGTTTTGTTTCGCAATATTATACAAAAGCAACTTTTCTTACCTTCTGATACCCGCTGATGTGTATTCGGGATCTGCATAACTCCTGAAAAATTGCGTGTGTCCGCCTTTGTAGTCCGTGCCGACACTGGAGTCGATAAGCTTCTTCTTTTTCTCTATCTTCTTGTTATGGGACATTCATCTTCCGCTGTTGCCGTTTCTAAAATAAATTAGTGTAAAGTTCTAAATTATATCTGTCAGTAAAGCGCTAAAACATACCGGTGTAGTGAGTTTACATTATTCACCCAAGGAATTTTAGTTATTAGAGAGTTCCGGTCAGACAGTTTTTCACAGATGAGGAGATGCTGCTCCGTTATTGATTGAAGTAAAGTCTGAATGTCATTAAAACAGTTAGCTCCATCTTTTGACACTTCTTACACTCCCGTCCTTGCACGCTACACCGCTACAACAAAGATGACGGGGAGAAGACGCTGTCGAAGATGAGCCACTTTAATAATACCGCCCACAAAACGGCGCATCCTGAAGCGACTGTCAGAAAGCGGCTTGAAGATGATCTGTAAAACATAATCTATGCAACATTTTGACCAAAGAACCACCATTGCATGTTATGTAGACCAGTGGTCCCCAACCACCGGGGCCGCACAAGAAAAAAAAAAAAGTATATATTTTTTTTATTATCATTATTTTTTTAAATTTATTAAATCAACATAAAAAACACAAGATACACTTACAATTGGTGCAGCAACCCAAAAAACCTCCCTCCCATTTACACTCATTCACACTCATTCGCACAAAAGGGTTGTTTCTTTCCGTTATTAATTTTTCTGGTTCCTACATTGTATATCAATATAGATCAATACAGTCTGCAGGGATACAGTCCGTAAGCACACATGATTGTATTTTTTTTTAATGTCCGTGGGACAAATTTTCAAGCGTTGACCGGTCCGCAGTTACAAAAAGGTTGGGGACCACTGATGTAGACCACAATATAGTGTTTTCATTTTAGAGAAAAATAATAATAATATGACTCCTTTAATGCGCCCTATAATCCAGTGCGCCTTACATATGAAAAAAAGATTAAAAAAATAGACCATTCATCTGCAGTGCGCCCTATTATCTTGTGCGCCCTATGGTTCGGAAAATATGGTAATTGAGACCTCAGACTAATTTAGTGCATGGAAATGTAGTGCATGGTTTCCCACACATTCATTTATTTGTGGCGGCCCGCCACAAAAGAATTACGTCCGCCACAAATAAAAATTAAAAAAAATAAAAATAATATATATACCCGGTATATATATATTTTTTTGTCCTCTCCAGCTTTTCAGGCAAATCATATAGTTGATGTAGCTGCCCATATCGGCTGTTCAGATTTACTTTACAAAAGAGATGTGTAGGATACTTCTCTTGTTGCCTTATTTGTATTTGACTTTATTAAATGTATTTATATTAGAAACACAACATGTGTATATAACAAAGGGTGCAAAGTCTGCTGGCAGTAGGAAACACATGGTTAAGTGTAGGGAGTAAAACTGATGGCAGTCTAAAGTTCAAGATTTTTGGAGCTCTTTGTTCAGTGGATCAGATGTTTGATGAGGCTCTGTGTCTATCTACCACCACTACTGTTTTCTGTTTATTTGTTACTGACTGTGGCAGGACACCTCTGCCTCTGTTTCACTTTATGTTGCTGGTAAATAATATGGTTGTAGTAGTAGGCTAAAGTTAAATTATTTAGTATGCACTAATTAAAGGGGCAGACCTTTATGAGACATTTTAGCTTTTATATTTTATAAGATATATTTTTTGTAAGAACCACAATTAATAAATATATTTCAGTGAATAACTTATTGTTCAAATCTGTATATAAATATGTACATAAAGTGTTGTAATTATATTGTAAAATGGATGGATGGATGGATGGATGGATGGACGTTTAAAACAAAACTGTTATTATTAATTAGTAAGTATACATTTTTTGAGCCTTTTTAGAGAAAATCAAATCATTGTAGTAAATTATGCAAATTACTCGATGATGTCATGATGACCACGCCCATAGCCACGCCCCCACCGCCACAGGTATCTTGGCAGTTTATGGGAAACACTGTAGTGATGGTCTATTTCCTAGTGTAGGAACAGATCTTCTGGTGAGTGGGGAGAGGATCAAGCATCGTTACATCCATCCACAACAGCGGCCCAATAAGTAAATGATGTCAGTCTTAGTCGCTCAATGGCAATATTGAAAAGAATCAATACATGCTCTCTTTAACCAGTCAAGTTAAAAGTGAGTTGATCCGAGGTCTCTTTGCGATCGTTAGTGAGCTGGAAATGTCTTCTAATTAAAACGGGAGCAAGGAGGCGGCAGAGAGTGAAAACCTTCTGAGCAATGTGCCATTAAGCGCCCATGGCATTGTTATCAATCGCCAGGTTTTTTTCCACAATGAGTGTGTGTGTGTGTGTGCACGAGTGTGTGTGTGCACGTGTATGTGTGTGAAATGTTACAGCCCTAATGATGTACGACATGCATTGCCTGTCCAGTCGATGTCAACAATGCTCGATATTCAAGGCGCTTAATGCTGCTCTCCTCGCCGTAGCAAATAATCACTAGGGCGACCTCTCCATGTCCTCAGTCATCCAGGAGATAAAATGTGTACTTGACAAAATGCACACTTAACTTTTAGCGCCACGTTAGATCTAACGCAAGCAAAACAAGACCTACTTTTACAGAATATGAGTAGCTACGTTTTCAAAGCTTTTTTTTTTTTTATGTTTTTGTTTTTCATTTCAAGGTTTTCAACTGGAGAAACTCCTTGGGAGTCGACCCACTTTTTACACTAATATTCACTGGCGAATTATTTGTATAGCTTACTTACTTTTTAGTCCTACATTAATAATACTGAGTGCAAATACTCTTCTAATGAGTTATGATTATTATGGGCCTGCTGCAATGCAAGAAGCCCATATTATTATTCCTCATACTTAAACTTTTATTATTATAGTTCCGCACGTTTCTCTTACGATTAATAGATGACGGATCGGCCAACGAACCCCCATATATGTTATACCTTTAGAAATGTAAGTTGGCAACATTTCGTGTTACCATGGTGACGCTACTCACGAATAGAAAAAAAAAAAATGGGCCAATTGAATGAGTACCTCTGCGATGAGGTGGCGACTTGTCCAGGGTGTACCCCGCCTTCCGCCCGAAGCAGCTGAGATAGGCTCCAGCACCCCCCGCGACAAGCGGTAGAGAATGGATGGATGGATGAATGGGTACCTACCCTTTCAATAGACAATTTCTCTGAGACAAACGCCAAAAAGACACAATTACCTCCTCTTGTAGCTCAGCCATACTTTCACGTAGCTCGGTGCTTCACACACCTGTCTACTCTCGACACAACGTTAGCATGCTATTTTTTTTTTTTTTTTAGCTAAATTTGCTTCCGTTTACCGCAGAGTCAAATAACTTGGTACGTAACACTTGTTAACTGTTAGCATGCACATGTTAGCATACTAGCAAACTAATATTAGCATGCTTTTTTTGGCTGTTTTTTTAACTTTTTTTCTCTACTTCCGCAGCCATACCCCTTACAGCCGTGTTACTTGATATGTGAGACATGCTAACTGTTAACACATGCTAAGTGTTACATGTTAATGTAAGCATGCTAATGTTTTAGGCTAGCTCTATAGCTCATTTTGTACAGTTACACCTAAAACTTCCGGATTCAGACAGGACAGTTTTAACTTGCACTTACAGATGTAGCGACCAACTGTAGTTACTGACAGTGGGTTTCTGAAGTGTTCCTGAGCCCACGTGGTGATATCCTTTACACACTGATGTCGCTTGTTGATGCAGTACAGCCTGAGGGATGGAAGGTCACGGGCTTAGCTGCTTACGTGCAGTGATTTCTCCAGATTCTCTGAACCCTTTGATGATATTACGGACCATAGATGGTGAAATCCCTAAATTCCTTGCAATAGCTGGTTGGGAGAGGTTTTTTTTAAACTGTTCAACAATTTGCTCACGCATTTGTTGACAAAGTGGTGACCCTCGCCCCATCCTTGTTTGTGAATGACTGAGCATTTCATGGAATCTACTTTTATACCCAATCATGGCACCCAGCTGTTCCCAATTTGCCTGTTCACCTGTGGAATGTTCCAAATAAGGGTTTGATGAGCATTCCTCAACTTTATCAGTATTTATTGCCACCTTTCCCAACTTCTTCTTTGTCACGTGTTGCTGGTATCAAATTCTAAAGTTAATGATTATTTGCACAAAAAAAAATGTTTATCAGTTTGAACATCAAATATGTTGTTTTTGTAGCATATTCAACTGAATATGGGTTGAAAATGATTTGCAAATCATTGTATTCCGTTTATATTTGCATCTAACACAATTTCCCAACTCATATGGAAACGGGGTTTGCACTTATTGAAGGTGTTTGTGGAATCAGTGCAACAGTGCCTACCAGCATCTAAGGCAAAATGTCCTCGTTTGCATTCCGCATTGTTAGCTGGGCAATCCTTCCAGGTATGGGGGCCCCTTCCACACTGCTAGGCCCTATGCACTCACGACACCACGCAGGGTGCCGATTCCTCTGACAGAGAAAGTAAAGTCTACACCACTGAAGTGGACAGCCGTGTGTGTGTCACTGATTTCTACATGGTGTCAGAAACGTCAAAACAACCGCGCCAAGTTATTAAATGTGTTTTATTAGTACAAGTTAATTAGTTAGTTCCCAAGTTAGCTATAACAATGAGTAAAGGCAATGCATCTGCGCTTTCCGCCGACGGAGACAACTTTCAAGTTAGCCCGCCAGAAAAGGTCGACTGCGGAGACGGGAAGAAATGGCCGAGATGGAGCAAAACATTCGAGAGATATCGAGTGGCGTCTGGACTGGACAAGAAAGGGGACGCTTTCCAGGTCAACACGCTGATGTACTTCATGGGAGAGGATGCGGGGGACATTTTGGATGCTTCTCCATTGACATCGGATCAGAAACGGAACTATGCTGCGGTGATAAAAAGTTTCAGTGATTATTTTGCTGGGAGACAATGTCATATTCGAGCGTGCGCAGTTTAATGTACGGAAACAGGAGCCTGGTGAGTCGGCAGATAGCTTTATAACAGCAATACATAAACTGGCTGTACACTGTAACTTTGGAGTGCTTCGGGAGGAGTTAATACGTGACCGCATAGCAGTAGGGATGAGGAATATCGCTCTGGCAGAAAAGTTACAAATTGATGCTGATTTAACCTTACAAAAAGCTATAAGCCAGGTTAAACAGAGGTGGTTAAACAGCAACAGGCTGTGATGCGGGGTGAGTCTTCACAGGCAGAGGAGAGGAGAGAGGTTGATGCTATCGCACGTCCACTTAGAAGACAGGAAATGCAGGGACACAAACAACACGGCCAGGCGAGAGCAAGACAATCGGAGACTGTAAGTAGTTCAAGGAGATGTCAGAAATGTGGAAGGGGCCCCCATAACTGGAAGGAGTGCCCAGCTAACAATGCGGAATGCGGGAAGTGCCGCAAACGAGGACATTTTGCCGCTGTGTGTCGTTCCATGCAGCCTGTGCATGAAGTACAGGACCTAACTACAACAGGATTCCCTCTTTATGGGTGAGTTAAAGGCCTACTGAAACCCACTACTACCGACCACGCAGTCTGATAGTTTATATATCAATGATGAAATCTTAACATTGCAACACATGCCAATACGGCCGGGTTAGATTACTAAAGTGCAATTTTAAATTTCCCGCAAAATATCCTGCTGAAAACATCTCGGTATGATGACGCCTGCGCGTGACGTCACGGATTGTAGAGGACATTTTGGGACAGCATTGTGGCCAGCTATTAAGTCGTCTGTTTTCATCGCAAAATTACACAGTATTCTGGACATCTGTGTTGGTGAATCTTTTGCAATTTGTTCAATGAACAATGAAGACAGCAAAGAAGAAAGCTGTAGGTGGGAAGCGGTGTATTTTGGCCGGCTGCAGCAACACAAACACGTAGCCGGTGTTTCATTGTTTACATTCCCGAAAGATGACAGTCAAGCTTTACCATTGGCCTGTGGAGAACTGGGACAACAGAGACTCTTACCAGGAGGACTTTGAGTTGGATACGCAGACTCGGTACCGTGAGTATGCAACTGCGGCTTCCAAACATTTGATCGCTTGCCCGTACGTGCGTGCTGCTATGTGCATGTCACATACATAACTTTGGAGACTTTGGGGAAATATATGTGCTGTATGAACTTTGGGGAGGTGAACGGTACTTTGGGCTGTGGGATTGAGTGTGTTGTGCGGGTGTTTGATTTGTATTGGCGGGTTATATGGACGGGAGGGGGGAGGTGTTTGTTATGCGGGATTAATATGTGGTATATTAAATATAAGCCTGGTTGTGTTGTGGCTAATAGAGTATATATATGTCTTGTGTTTATTTACTGTTTTAGTCATTCCCAGCTGAATATCAGGTCCCACCCGCCTCTCACAGCATCTTCCCTATCTGAATCGCTTCCACTGCCCTCTAGTCCTTCACTCTCACTTTCCTCATCCACAAATCTTTCATCCTCGCTCAAATTAATGGGGAAATCGTCGCTTTCTCGGTCCGAATCGCTCTCGCTGCTGGTGGCCATGATTGTAAACAATGTGCAGATGTGAGGAGCTCCACAACCGGTGACGTCACGCGCATATCGTCTGCTACATCCGGTATAGGCAAGGCTTTTTTATCAGCAACCAAACGTTGCGAACTTTATCGTTGATGTTCTCTACTAAATCCTTTCAGCAAAAATATGGCAATATCGCGAAATGATCAAGTATGACACATAGAATGGACCTGCTATCCCCGTTTAAATAAGAAAATCGCATTTCAGTAGGCCTTTAAGAGGGCAAAACTCAGGCTGGCACACAGACATTGGACTTAATGGAGAGGTAATCTCCTTCAAAATTGACACAGGTCACCGCGATCCCCACCAATCTGTATAAATACAGCAGAGATGGCCCATTGATGCAAACAACCAAGAGACTATATGGCCCCAATAACATTGTACAACAATTCGCTGGGCAGGTAAAATGTCAGCTTAAGAGTAAAAATTGAACAGTCACCCAGCCCGTGTTGGTGGTGGACTCATTGGTCAGACCCCTACTAGGCCTGCCAGCTGTAGAGTAGATGAAGTAGAGGATCCAGGGGAAACATTTAAAAACAGGTTTCCCACGGTGTTTGCTGGTCTAGGTAGGCTCGACGGGGACTACAGCATTCAATTGAAGGAGTATGCAAGGCCCTATGCACTCACGACACCACGCAGGGTGCCGATTCCTCTGACAGAGAAAGTAAATGGTAAATGGGTCGTACTTGTATAGTGCTTTTCTACCTTTTTTAAGGAACTCAAAGCGCTTTGACACTATTTTCCACATTCACCCATTCACACACACATTCATACACTGATGGCGGGAGCTGCCATGCACGGCGCTAACCAGACCCATCAGGAGCAAGGGTGAAGTGTCTTGCTCAAGGACACAACGGACGTGACTAGGATGGTAGAAGGTGGGGATTGAACCAGTAACCCTCAGATTGCTGGCACGGCCACTCTTCCAACTTTGCCACGCCGTCCCCACACTGCGAGGCCCTATGCACTCACCACACCACGCAGGGTGCCGATTCCTCTGACAAAGAAAGTAAAGTCTACACCACTGAAGTGGCCAGCCGTGTGTGCGTCACTGATTTCTACACTTATAATGGGCATTTTGGACTAGACTACAGTATTATTAAGATGTACTCAACATCTTTACTTGTTTAGTTTTTTTAGCTCTCAGCTCTAATTGCTTCTTAATCAATCGAAGATCAGACACTACTATCACGTCGTCAGCTTACAGGCCTGTGTATGTATTACCTGTCAGTGAAAGAAACCTTGACAATTATTTAACCAGTGTGTAAAAGCGAGCGCGTCGGGAAGGTTAACGAGCATGTGGAGCGAACAGAAGAAATCCCTTACTAGTAAATGGCTTAGCGAGAGAGCAAGCTAACTGTGAAATTTGATTTCGGGGAACATAAAAATGTGTGCCATTAGGATGTAGTGCTCACAGATGCAGCTACAATCAAGCCTTCATTATGTTGCTCGAAAACAGGAATGCACAATAACCCCTCCCCCCCCCAAAAAAAGAGAAAATCTAGTTTTGGCTGCCAGGCAATCACGCCTTCATGTATAATTCAATATGCAGAGCGAGATATGTATCTCTCTGACAAAAACTCACATTTGCTTGACAATCTCCTTAGTCAAGGCATCACACGATTAAAACAGCTATCTCAATGAGGAACTGAAAATGAATTATTGAACTTTATATATCATGAACCAGGCCTCGAATTTTAACTTTTTAAGGTCAAGGCAAGTGTTGCCTTAAAAGAGGGCTCATATTTTGGGGCACCACGGCAAGTTAGAAGGGCAGCAATGCAAACATTATTTTCTTTCGAGGCAGGGGCTCCAAAGCATGCATGCGTGTATGTGTGTGTATGTATATATACAAACCCCGTTTCCATATGAGTTGGGAAATTATGTTAGATGTAAATATAAACGGAATACAATGATTTGCAAATCCGTTTCAACCCATATTCAATTGAATGCACTACAAAGACAAGATATTTGATGTTCAAACTCATAAACTTTATTTTTTTTTGCAAATAATAATTAACTTAGAATTTCATGGCTGCAACACATGCCAAAGTAGTTGGGAAAGGGCATGTTCACCACTGTGTTACATGGCCTTTCCTTTTAACAACACTCAGTAAACATTTGGGAACTGAGGAGACACATTTTTTAAGCTTCTCAGGTGGAATTCTTTCCCATTCTAGCTTGATGTACAGCTTAAGTTGTTCAACAGTCCGGGGATCTCTGTTGTGGTATTTTAGGCGTCATAATGCGCCACACATTTTCAATGGGAGACAGGTCTGGACTACAGGCAGGCCAGTCTAGTACCCGCACTCTTTTACTATGAAGCCACGTTGATGTAACACGTGGCTTGGCATTGTCTTGCTGAAATAAGCAGGGGCGTCCATGGTAACGTCGCTTGAATGGCAACATATGTTGCTCCAAAACCTGTATGTACCTTTCAGCATTAATGGCGCCTTCACAGATGTGTAAGTTACCCATGTCTTGGGCACTAATACACCCCCATACCATCACAGATGCTGGCTTTTCAACTTTGCGCCGATAACAATCCGGATGGTTCTTTTCCTCTTTGGTCCGGAGGACACGACGTCCACAGTTTCCAAAAAAAAATTGAAATGTGGACTCGTCAGACCACAGAACTCTTTTCCACTTTGTATCAGTCCATCTTAGATGAGCTCAGGCCCAGCGAAGCCGACGGCGTTTCTGGGTGTTGTTGATAAACGGTTTTCACCTTGCATAGGAGAGTTTTAACTTGCACTTACAGATGTAGCGACCAACTGTAGTTACTGACAGTGGGTTTCTGAAGTGTTCCTGAGCCCATGTGGTGATATCCTTTACACACTGATGTCAGTTTTTGATGCAGTACCACCTGAGGGATCAAAGGTTGGTAATATCATCGCTTACGTGCAGTGTTTTCTCCAGATTCTCTGAAACTTTTGATGATATTACGGACCGCAGATGGTGAAGTCCCTAAATTCCTTGCAATAGCTCGTTGAGAAATGTTGTTCTTGAACTGTTCAAAAATTTGCTCACACATTTGTTGACAAAGTGGTGACCCTCGCCCCATCCTTGTTTGTGAATGACTGAGCATTTCATGGAATCTACTTTTATACCCAATCATGGCACCCACCTGTTCCCAATTTGCCTGTTCACCTGTGGGATGTTCCAAATAAGTGTTTGATGAGCATTCCTCAACTTTATCAGTATTTATTGCCACCTTTCCCAACTTCTTTGTCACGTGTTGCTGTCATCAAATTCTAAAGTTAATGATTATTTGCACAAAAAAAAATGTTTATCAGTTTGAACATCAAATATGTTGTCTTTGTAGCATATTCAACTGAATATGGGTTGAAAATGATTTGCAAATCATTGTATTCCGTTTATATTTACATCTAACACAATTTCCCAACTCATATGGAAACAGGGTTTGTATATATATATACGATTTTGAAAGATGGCACCTGATGGCCATAAGACGTAACTGCACTTGTTGTCCATATAGATAAAAATAGTGTTCATTTAAGAGATCTAGGGGCTGCCAATTATGGCCAAAGTAATAATTAAGATTATTGTTATCAATATTGAAATCATGCTTACTGATTGTTAGGTAAAGCAGTGTTGGGGTGTGAATGTAATACCATCGTGTCATTTGTAATGTCTAATAAAAAGGCTATAGATAAACGTTATCCATATATCTAAAGACAAATATTAGGTTTTTGTATTATTTAATAGTATCAACTTGTCAGCTTTTTGTCAATACATGATGCTTTTATCTCTACGTTTTGATAGAGGGAGGTATTTGTTTTCTTATTTTTTTTTTAAGTTATGTAAATTTTTATATACCGGTACATGTAGATGCTGTATTGGGACAGATCCATTAAGAAATTGAGCAGAAATATGTGGTATAGGAATTAACTATACACAATAACACATTAACAAAATGCTGTGTCACATGAATCTTTTTTGAAGTAATACCTTTGTGAATTGAAAAGTAATGTAAAAAAAAAGCCACGGTGTTGACTTTTTGATATAAATATAAAACTCAAAGCAGTTTGGCTAATGAAGATGAAGTCTACTAAACATGTTTTGTTCTTCTCTAACGCCTCCTTGTAGTCCAGTACAACAGTTTGGCCAACATAAAAAAAACAAGAGTGACACCTCTCACATCAAATACACAATCTTCACAGCCTGTGTTCAGTTCGATTGAGATGACAAAACATTTGAGCTAGTATTGATGTTATTTGAACACTGATACTGTTTGCAGTTAAATAAAGGACGAGTGATCATCCCAGTAAACAAACTAAAGACTTTATAAACAAGTTGTGACAACGTTCACGACACATCACCTGCTACATGTTTCCTCACCTCATTAACTCTCAGTCACAGCAGCTGATGAACACTGTATTGAGAAAATAAAGCAACATCGAATAGTTTTTCTCCTTCGCTGTATACTTTTAGTGTTGGGACAAGTGCGTCTGTCTCCAATATTGTCCACACCTGTCTCCATCCAAACACAGCAGTGCGCTCTTAAACGCACGGCGGGAAAAGAGGGAACAATTCAGTTAAACCAAGCGCTTAGCTCCGTTTACTCCGAGGGGAAATCTCGTCCGCCATTATCATCAAGCCAAACGACGCCAGTGCGCATGCGCCTAAATGCCTAAAAATTACACAGTATTACTAACCGTCTGGAATTTTATTGCAAATTATCATTATACCGTTTACTGTTACATCCCTAGTCCATTAACAAGTAAAAAGTCAAGGGTGGTCACGGCATGTTCTTGCCGGAAATGCTGGTCAATTTTTTAGGGCATTACGGCAAACGACGAGGGCGGTCACGGCACGTGCCGCGGTTGCCGTTGTTAAATTCGAACCCGGATTTATTTCACCCATGTTATAGAGGAGCAGTGGACAACCTCTGTGCGGCACCCGGGAAACACATGCAGATCAAAGATTAGCGCAGTCCTTCTCAATAGTGGGGCAGGCAGTGCATATTAGCCATACTAAAATATGACAAAGCATATGTAGCGCTTAGCTTCACTGAGACTATGACTACTTCACTGTGTTGTTTTCTTAAATGTTAAAAACGATCAAATGTTACGCAGAGGTGTACTTACAACAATTGTATAGACAAATGATGCAATTTATAGTCGGAGTGGAGATTGGGGAGTTGTGAAAAATGTTCTTCCTCCAAGGGGTGGCGTAACATAAAATAATTCCTCTTTATTTATATCGCACTATTAACAACAAAACTGTCTCCAGAGTGCGGCACATAAACAAAAGAAACAATAACAGTAATCCAATTACGAGCATTTAAAATAAAACAAGTCAACAATAAAAAAACTAATAATAATAATAATAATAGAATACAATAATAAAATACATTAATACATCTGTGATGTACTTTGGGGCCAGTTCATTCAAAGCTTCAAAAACAAACAGTAACGTTTTAAAATCCTTTCTAAAACGGAACAGAGAAGCGAGAATTGTGGTGATGTGCTGTCTTTTTTTGGTTCCCGTTAAAAGTCGTGCCGCAGAGTTCTGGACTAACTGTAAGTGTGACAGTGCTTTTTGACTTATTCCAGTGTAAAGTGCATTGCAGTAGTCCAGACGTGATGAGATAAAAGCGTGCATGACCTGTTCAAATTGTTTAAAAGATAAAAAAAAAGATTTAATCTTTGATAAAAGCCGAAGGTGATAAAAACTTGATTTAACAGTATGACAGTATAACTTTCATACTAAATATGACAGTTATTCAAACATAACTCCAAAACCAAACATGCAATATGAGTAATAGTGCCTGACATAAGGTATCTTTGTGGATTTAACTATAATCATGTGCTTTTGTAAGGTTTTTCAAACACTTAATTTAGTTTTTTTACTCAATATGACAGTAATGTTCTTAGAATCCTGCGAAAACAATTTATTCAAGCATAACTCCTAAACCAAACATGCAAAATGTCTAAAATTGCCTCAAACAAGGTATATTTGTGAGTTTTACTAGAAACATGTGCTTTTGTAAGGTTTGCAAACACAAAAAACTAGTTTTTACTCAATATGACAATATAACTGTCATACTAAATAAGACAGGTATTCAAACATAACTCCTAAACCAAACATGCAATATGTCTAATAATGCCTGAAATAATGTATCTTTGTGAGTTTTACTAGAAACATAAGCTTTTGTAAGGTTTGCAAACACAAAAATCTGTTTATAAATCAATACGACAGTAATATTCTTAGAATGCTGAGATAATATGAAAAAAGCAACAAAAATGTATTCAAACATAACTCCTAAACCAAGCATGCAATATGTCTAATACGGCTTAATAACATATGCTTTTGTTAGGTTTACAAACACTTTTTTTTTTTTTACTCAATATGACAGTAATGTTCTTAGAATCCTGAGATAATGCGAAAACAGCAATACAAAATGTATTCAAACATAACTCCTAAACCAAACATGCAAAATGTCTAAAATTGCCTCAAATGTATCTTTGTGAGTTTTACCAGAAACATGTGCTTTTGTAAGGTTTGCAAACACAAACATTAGTTTTTTACTCAACATGACAGTATAACTGTCATACTAAATATGACGGTTATTCAAACATAACTCCTAAACCAAACATGCAATATGTCTAATAATGCCTGAACATTTTTATCTTTGTGAGTTGTACTAGCAACATATGCTTTTGTACGGTTTGCAAACACAAAAATGTGTGTTTTACTCAATATGACAGTAATGTTCTTAGAATCCTGAGATAATGGGAAAAAAGCAATACAAAATTTATTCAAACATAACTCTTAAACCAAACATGCAAAATGTCTACTAATGCCTGAAATAATATATCTTTGTGAGTTTTACTAAACACATGAACTTTTGTAAGGTTTGCAAACACAATTTTTTTTTTTTACTCAAAATGACACTATAAGTGTCATACTAAATATGAAAGTTATTCAAACATAACTCCAAAACCAAACATGCAATGTGTCTAATAATGCCTGTATTAATGTATATTTGTGAGTTCTACTAGGATCAGGTACTTTTGTAAGGTTTGCAAACACAAACATTAGTTTTTTACTCAACATGACAGTATAACTGACATACTAAATATGACAGTTATTCAAACATAACTCCAAAACCAAACATGCAGTATGTCTAAAAATGCCTAAAAATTTGCATCTTTGTGAGTTGTACTAGAAACATACACTTTTGTAAGGTTTGCAAACACAAAAATGTGTTTTTTACTCAATATGACAGTAATGTTCTTAGAGCCCTGAGATAATGCGGAAAAAAAACAATTAAAAATGTATTCAAACGTAACTCCTAAACCAAACAGGCTAAATGTCTACTAATGCCTGAAATCAGGGCCGGCCCGTGGCATAGGCCGTATAGGCAAATGCTAAGGGCGCCGTCCATCAGGGGGCGCCACGCCAGTGCCACAAATGTTGGAGAAAAAAAAAAAAAAGTTGGTACTATTATTTTTAAATACAAAAAATAATCCCACGTTAATTAAAATGCAAAGTAAAGCCTATTTAATAGAAATATTATTTGTTACAACATTACGCCCCCCCCACCCAGAGAGACGTACGCTCTTTGTGTGTGTGTGTGTGTGTGTGTGTGTGTGGGGAGGGAAGAGAGAGAGGGGGGAGGGGGGCGTGTCTGATCATGGCGGAGCTGCAGTCGAGTTTGTTACATGGAGATATTTTCACTACTTTCCTTTTGTCGAGCACAAAGAAAATAACATTTTAGTTAAATGTAAATTGTGCTTTGGATCAAAGATCCCATCTACTACCCAAAACAGCAATTCCAATGTGCTGAAACAAGCTACATAAGCAACATGCTTCGACAAAGCTAGTAAAGAGAGACAGAGACTCCAATGCTACTTTCCCTCCACCACCACCACTTAAGGATTAACTCTGCCTCTGCTCATCATTCAGCACTGAAGGTACACACTCTGTCAGTCAATGTTCCCTCTAATTTTTCATGTGTGAGCAAACGCAAAAAGTCCCTGAGCATTGAGTGGACGCCATGTGAGCAACATCAGACGTGCACACTGTGGCTACACCAGCAGCACACCTGGCCCAAACCTGACTAAATAACAACTTTAATCTCTATCCATCCATCCATTTTTTACCGCTTGTCCCTTTCGGGGTCGCTGGAGACTATCTCAGCTGCATTTAGGCGGAAGGCGGGGTACATCCTGGACAAGTCCCCACCTCATCGCAGGGCCAACACAGATAGACAGACAACATTCTCTTATTATTATGATCAAATTACAGCAGTCATTTCCATTTGCAATAGAAGTGTTTAGGCCCACTTACAATGACAATAACAACAAATATTGTTTTTCATGAACTGTGTACTTGTATTGTTTGTCTGGGTGGAGGTCCTGCTTTGGAAATAATGTGCACCCCTTTCAGACATTGCATTTAGTTCCCATTAAAACATTCACATGTTGCACAATGAGATGTAAGCAGGGGATCATGTGTACATTCCTGCAACTTCCTGCTTGTAAAAAATATATTTTTATTACTATTTATTTAATATACTAACAGCATTTAATGATTAATATTTATAAATGAAGATTCGTAATAAATGACACTAGAATAAGCACACATTTGATTGGTAAATCATAGTGTAACGACCTGGAATGACACTTTATGTGTGGTGTTGGAGTTGTCCCACTTTTTGTGTGGCTGTAAACGCATCACTGGCTAAGTGCCATATGTGCATGTGTTGGCGCAAGTGAGAAAGAGCGAGCGGCTGCTGTTGATATAACAAAGTTGCTTTTGGTCTGGTTTGTACTGCAGAAAATGACGACTTTTGCTAGATATCATTTTTTTACTAATGTTTTGGTGATGTGTTTATGGCCGACAATAAAGAGTTTTGCTCAGTAAAGTGATGGATGGAATTCATGTCCTCAAAGCGTCTCGACAGACGTTACAATATTTGAACAATGATGACGAAAACTGTTTTCTCTGTCGTGTCCGTGTGTCGAAAATTGTTATGCACTTATTTTTTTATTTGATTTTGTGCGTGGCATAGATTTGCCGTGCGCAGAGGACGCTTGAGCAGTGCGCAATTGCACAGGCGCACACCTTAGAGGGAACGTTGCTGTCAATTCTCTTATATACTCTTTCATTCTAGACATCTAGAGTGTTTGATTATCACATCACTCTAAATGTAAAGACTATAAAGTTCACAAACATAAAGAGGGATGCTAGTGGGCCAGGCCAATCTTTCCTTATCTCTAAACTAAAACTGGGGAAATGTGTAGAGTGTTCTGATCTTCAGACATGATTTTGTGTCAGAATTCCTTGAGGAAAAAATGCATGGTTAGGCTTTGTGTATGTAGTGTGTGCCTTTCTTGCTTTTCAGCTATGCTGTTATTATGCTGTTTGTTACTTATGTATGTTATGTTGCAGCTATTTAAAATAGTTTTGTCAATTTGTTCTGGCCAAAAACAAATTGGCCCTTAGAAACATATCTTTTTCTTTGTGTGTTGTATGTAGAGCACATTGTTTGTGTGTTGTATGTAGAGCACATTGTTTGTGTGTTGTATGTAGAGCACATTGCTTAGCAGAGTTGAGTGATGCAAATGCATGTCAAGTTGATCAACACATTGTATTATTCTCCAGTGCAATAACAGTACTGAAATAAAGGCTAAAAGGGCATTAATGGGAGCTTTAAAAAAAAAAGAAGAAAAAAAGAAGTAACTAAATAGTTACTTTTCACAGTAACGCATTACTTTTTGGTGTAAGTAACTGAGTTACTTTTAAAATGAAGTAACTAGTAACTGTAATTAGTTACTGGTTTTCAGTAACTAACCCAACACTGGTGATAGTAACCTGGCTTTTTAGCATTAAGCTAATGTTACATGATTCGGCAATTGCTATTTAATAAATAGCTAGTTCTGTTTTAACGTCGGGTTAATATTGTGGAGGGGGCTAAATTGTTATGGAAAATAATAATGTAACGTTAGGTAATTACAGTACTCCCACGGTCCCACCTTCATTCCTCAGGGACATTTGTATTAGATCTTTTAAGCAGGTGTTTTTTGTTTACATTATTATTGCCTTCTGGTTAGCTAATGTTTGCCCTGCAGGTAATAGTCACTTTTCCACCCCTTTATATATTAGGTATAGTTGTAAGCCTAGTTGTTAAAGTGCACATCATTAATGTTAATTAAGCAATATCACATGAGAGGGAATGCGGTTTTTTAATTTGAGCACTGCTGTGATTCGGTTAAAGATAATCATAACATAAATAATATAAATAAATGATAAATGGGTTATACTTATATAGCGCTTTTCTACCTTCAAGGTACTCAAAGCGCTTTGACAGTATTTCCACATTCACCCATTCACACACTGATGGCGGGAGCTGCCATGCAAGGCGCTAACCAGCAGCCATCAGGAGCAAGGGTGAAGTGTCTTGCCCAAGGACACAACGGACATGACTAGGATGGTGGAAGGTGGGGATTGAACCCCAGTAACCAGCAACCCTCCGATTGCTGGCACGGCTACTCTACCAACTTTGCCACGCCGTCCCTCATATAATATATTATACTGTTACTTTACATTCTGCTATTCAGCATTTCACTGTAATGATGACAATAAATTGTTAGATATTCATTTTTTTATTTTTTGTATTCATTTATTTATTCATATTTTTTTTTATCTTGTTAACTATTCTGATTGTTAATTAGCTTTCTTTAAGTAAAAAAAAAGGTCAAAGACAAAGCTATTCGTTTTTTTGTGAGTATATACACTTCACTGCCGATGTGGGGGGGCGCCACCTAAAATCTTGCCTAGGGCGCCCTAGGCATATATTTGTATATATATATATATATTGGTTGATATATATTTGTGAGTTTTACTAGACCCATTAACTTTTTTAAGGTTTGCAAACACAATTTTGTGTTTTACTCAATATGACAGTAATGTTCTTAGAATCCTGAGATAATGTGAAAAAAGCAATACAAAATGTATTCAAACGTAACTCCTAAACAAAACATGCAAAATGTCTAATAATGCCTGAAATAATGTATATTTGTGAGTTTTACTAGAAACATAAGCATTTGTAAGGTTTGGAAACACAACAATTGTTTTTTTTACTCAATAAGACAGTATGTCATATTAAATATGAAAGTTATTCAAACATAACTCCAAAACCTAACATGCAATATGTCTAATAATGCCTGCATTCATGTATCTCTGTGAGTTTTACTAGGATCAGGTGCTTTTGTAAGGTTTGCAAAGACAAAAACTAGTTTTTACTCAATATGACAGTATAACTGTCATACTAAATATGACAGTTTAATTTAAAAGCCTGGTCTATAATGACTCCAATGCTGGTGGTTTTAGCGACACATCCTTTTGTGGGGGTCCTTAATGAAGGGAGCGGGATTCAAACCACCGATCGTCCGGTTACTGGACGACTCCGCCTCCTAAAATAAGTGGGTATTTGCTAACTAATAGCCTGCGTGTGCCGCCTCATCACTTATCTCCTCGATCTCTTTGCCCTCCGGTTAAAATTATTATGCTCCACTTTTGTTTTTTTTAAAAGCAAGCGTGCACGGGAGCGCCCCTCATTAGCTCTTACACAGCCAAACATAAATATATTTCACACGCTTTAATGAGCAGAATATGTGGGAAAATTCAGCTTTCGTGCGAAGGTTAATCGCCGTGCTCCGAAATAGCCGCGCCGTTAAAGGCCACGTCGGGCACTCGGTGCCGCACTGCACAACTTCGCCGAGCGCTTCCTGTCTGATTGCATAGGCCATATACAACACCTGTGTGTGCAGTAAAGTGAAACTGCAAACATCTGTCTTGCTGCGTCTTTGATTTAGTCTCCTGACATGCCCAGATTGTCTGTCTGTGTGGGAGTGCGACTTAAAGCAACATCATGTTCAAATGGCTGGCCTGCGTGCCTGTTTGAAAATGCTTGTACACCTTCTGCACTATTTATTTCTTGGTTTTGAATGTTTACTGCAAGCTATATGTTTATTTGTGGCTTTTGAGGGATGTGCAACTTGAACATGCCTTGAGGGATGCTTCAGGATTTTACAATGTGATAAGATTAAATTTCACTCTATTTTCAGGCACAAGCACACACACACACGCACACACACACACACACAAACGCACACACACGTATTACGACTTTACACCTGCTGATGTCTGTTTGGCTTTGCACAAACAAATGTGTTTTATGGCCCCCAAATCAGTGTGGGACTTGACGGCTCCCACATGGGAAATTGGTGCCCGACTATTATTTTGACTTTTATTTGTTCACCAAACACATTGGAGTGCTTGCAAGACGGTGACAAAAGCCCGGAGCAGAAGTGCCTTTAAGCTCATCACTTATCCCCCGGCCTCTTCTCCTTTATCACTCCGAGTTGTTCTGGAAAAATGTGTGAGCCTAAACTAGGGGGTCAGAAACCCGCGGCATGCGTCTTTTTAGCACCGCCCTGGTGGCTCCCTGGACCTCTTTCAGAGATGTGTGAAAATGGAAAAAGATTAAGAAAAAATATATACTTTTTGTTTTAATATATTTTCTGTAGGAGGACAAATATCACACAAACCTTCCTAATTGTTATAAATCCCACTGTTTATATTAAACATGCTTCACTGATGAGGGTATTTGGCAAGTGCCGTTTTGTCCTACTAATTTCAGCGATCCTTGAACTCATCGTAGTTTGTTTACATATACAACTTTCTCCTGCTGCCACCGAAAGACGTGTTTTATGTCACTTATTTGTCCACCAAACTTTTTATTCTGTGCGTGAATGCACAAAGGTGAGCTTTGTTGGTATTATTGACTTGTTGGGGTGTTAATCAGGCATATTTTGGTCAGTGCATGATGGCAAGCTAATCGATGCTAACCTGCTATTTAGGCTACTGTATGTACATATTGTATCATTATGCCTCGTTTCAAGATTCAAGATGCTTTATTGTTTTCCATTCTTTAACATGTACACGACACATAAGAACTGAAATTTCATTTTCGGCACAGTCCCACTAAGAGCAGACATACATTAAAAGGGGACAAG
The DNA here is from genome assembly GCF_033978785.1 of Entelurus aequoreus. Taxonomy (NCBI): domain Eukaryota; kingdom Metazoa; phylum Chordata; class Actinopteri; order Syngnathiformes; family Syngnathidae; genus Entelurus; species Entelurus aequoreus. The sequence goes on along the minus strand of NC_084742.1, from coordinate 44,057,474 downwards.
ACGGGACCGCCAACAGATCAGCCACTTACGGCGCTCCTTAAAAAAAAATTGTAGGTATATTTGAGCTCATTTAATTTCCTTTAAGTCCTCTTAATTCAATTTATTTTTGCATGTCTCATGACACATTATCTGTATGCAATATTGGCTGCATTTCTGATAGTTTGTATGCCATGTTGTTCAAGACCACTGCAAACCCAGTTACCCAGCTCGCAAAGATTGTAATAAATCCATTAGAAGAAGACAGCCTGCCGTTTCCTTTAACTTGGACACACACATCTATACCTTTGGCCATTCTGAGCCAGTCATTTCCAGAAGTTGTCTCATCCTGTGAGAAGCCTCCATTTTACTAATGATTTTACAATGTTGCAAAAATGTGTAGACTAAAAATTTAAATACAGCATTTCTGTCAATGAAGATTTGCATCAGCCTTTGATAGTAGGCTAATATAGACACTTACATCATGTGTTACTACCTTCATTATAACACTTATATTAAACATGCTTCACTGATGAGAGTATTTGGAGAGTGCCGTTCTGTCCTACTAATTTCAACAATCCTTGAACTCGTCGTAGTTTGTTTACATATACAACTTTCTCCGATGCTGCCACAAAAAGACATGTTTTATGCCACTTATTTGTCTCATTTTGTCCACCAAACCTTTTATTTTGTGCGTGAATGCCCAAAGGTGAGCTTTGCTGATTTTATTGATTTGTTGGAGTGTTAATCAGGCATATTTTGGTCAGTGCTTGACAGCAAGCTAATCGATGCTAACATTCTATTTAGGCTAGCTGTATGTACATATTGCATCATTATGCCTCGTTTGTAGATATATTTGAGCTCATTTAATTTCCTTAATGTCCTCTGTGTATTTAATGTATATTCACATGTCTCATGACACTTTATCTGTGTGTAACATTGGCTGCATTTCTGATAGTTTGTGCGCCATGTTGTTTCAGACCACAGCAAACGTTACCCAGCTCGCAAAGATTGTAATACATCCATTAGAAGAAGACAGCCTGCCGTTTCCTTATACTTGGACACACACATCTATAACTTTGGCCATTCTGAGCCAGTCATTTCCAGAAGTTGTCTCATCCTGTGAGAAGCCTCCGTTTTAATAATGTTTTCCAATGTTGCAAAAATGTGTACAATAAAATTTTAATCACAGCATTTCTGTCAACAAAGATTTGCGTCAGCCTTTTATGGTAGGCTAATACAGCTAATATATACACTAGGGCTGCAACAACTAATCGATTAAATCGATTATTAAAATAGTTGCCGATTAGTTTAGTCATCGATTCGTTGGATCTATGCTATGCGCATGCGCAGAGGTTTTTTTTTTTTTTTTAAATAATTTTTTATTTTTATTTTTTTTATTTTTTTTTTAATAAACCTTTATTTATAAACTGCAACATTTACAAACAGCTGAGAAACAATAATCAAAATAAGTATGGTGCCAGTACGCTGTTTTTTAAAAATAAAATACTGGATAGGATAAAAATGTAGTTTGTCTATTTTATCCGATTATTAATCGATTAATCAAAGTAATAATCGACAGATTAATCGATTATCAAATTAATCGTTAGTTGCAGCCCTAATAGACACTTACATCATGTGTTACTACTGTCATTATAACACTTATATTAAACATGCTTCACTGATGAGAGTATTTGGAGAGCGCCGTTCTGTCCTACTAATTTCAACGATCCTTGAACGTGTCGTAGTTTGTCTACATATACAACTTTCTCCGATGCTGCCACAAAAAGACGTGTTTTATGCCACTTATTTGTCTCATTTTGTCCACCAAACTTTTTATTCTGTGTGTGAATGATTTCCAATGTTGCAAAAATGTGCAGAATAAAAATACAGCATTTCTGTCAACGAAGATTTGCGTCAGTCTTTGATAGTTGGCTAATATAGACACTTGCCTTCATTATAACACTTATATAAGGCTTTTAATTTTTTGCGGCTCCAGACAGATTTTTTTTTTGGCTATTTCAGCATTTTGGGTTGCCGACCCTTGGCCTAAACTCTGCCCTTGGCCAGCGGGGGTCTTTCAGCAGGCCCAAATGTAAAGCCTAAAGAGGCGAAGTGCAAGCGGCCCGTCACTTTAACGCAGCTGCGGCACTTGTTTGAAAAATAAAAAACTAAGCACCCGATTCAACATACATCAACGTGCATAGAGCGTTACATCATAGCTCTCCTGATGAAAGGTATTATCGAGTCTAATTAATAAGCTAATTGAGTCGCATTAGTCAACATTTTGATAATTTCACGCCAGGAGATTATTAATTGAATAAATTGAATTGCATTGTCGCGGCAACTCTGCGAGCTGTGTAGTGAATGTGTGCGGTCCTAGACGCCGGCATTGTCTGACGATTTTTCTGGCCCATCACCAGAGTGCCACAACATTGTTATAATTACAATTCCGACTCATCTCTTGCTTCCAGCCCTCCGGGGGCTCCATATGTTGCAGACTTGGATGCGCTCCTCACTTCCATTCCTCACATTTCCTCTCTTGCCTCTTTGCTCCCCTGCCAAGTGCTTTGGAGTACTCCGCCCCCTTTTTCTTGCTTGTTTCCCCCCTGCCATGGGCAGGTGAGTTCCACGCTCATGTGTCGGAAGCCAAGCAGATGTGAGGCGCCGTCTTCCCAGAGTTGCAGTAAAATCATTGCAGTGTAGTCCAGTTTTTTGGTAGATGCCATTTTTTTTTTTGCCATTTTCATCAGCTTCGAAGTAGTCCTTTTTCCGCCCTTTTCCTTAGTTCAACCGTGTCCTCCTCCCCTGAAGGCATCAAATAAAAGCAATCATTGTGAATAAGAGCATAACTGACACTTTTAGTCGATAGAGAAGCTCTTAACGACGCTGCTGTGCGTTCATGCACCGAGTACTTTAATGAAAACACTAAGTCTTCCTGACAAATTGTGCATGCATATATCCAAAATGCAGCCAAAACTCCAATATTTATATCCGCTATGTTGGGTTTTTTTTTTGGCCTGATAGCGCTAACTTTTGGCGTCCTCCCAACCTCCAGGTCTTCCGAAGTGGCGAAGGCATGGGCATCCGTCTGGACAGCGCCTCGGCCTTCCAGGGCGCCGTCATCTCTCCGCACTACGACTCTCTGCTGGTCAAAGTCATCGCCAGCGGCAAAGACCTGCCCATTGCCGCCTCCAAGATGAGCCGAGCCCTGGCCGAGTTCAGAGTGAGGGGGGTCAAGGTAGGACTGTCAGCCATTGTTTACGTTCGAGGATGCTTTAAAAACCCCAAACATTTATGACTTGGGGGGCCGCATTGGGTTAAAATAATTTGTTTGTGTGTGTCTGTGTGTGTGTGGGGGGTACATATGTACAGTCATGGTCAAAAGTTTACATACACTAGTAAAGAAC